>NC_088217.1:11755029-11907529 GCF_036934945.1 Oncorhynchus masou masou | reverse complement strand
AGGCTATCAAACAAGCTAAGCGTCAGTATATTTACATTTAAATTTAAGTCATTTGGCAGACGCTCTTATCCAGAGCGACTTACAAATTGGTGAATTCACCTTATGACATCCAGTGGAACAGCCACTTTACAATAGTGCATCTAAATCATTTAAGGGGGGGGGGGTGAGGTTGGGAGGGGTGGGAAGGATTACTTTATCCTATCCTAGGTATTCCTTAAAGAGGTGGGGTTTCAGGTGTCTCCGGAAGGTGGTGATTGACTCCGCTGTCCTGGCGTCGTGAGGGAGTTTGTTCCACCATTGGGGGGCCAGAGCAGCGAACAGTTTTGACTGGGCTGAGCGGGAACTGTACTTCCTCAGTGGTAGGGAGGCGAGCAGGCCAGAGGTGGATGAACGCAGTGCCCTTGTTTGGGTGTAGGGCCTGATCAGAGCCTGGAGGTACTGCGGTGCCGTTCCCCTCACAGCTCCGTAGGCAAGCACCATTTACATTTACATTTAAGTCATTTAGCAGACGCTCTTATCCAGAGCGACTTACAAATCCAGAGCGACTTACACCATGGTCTTGTAGCGGATGCGAGCTTCAACTGGAAGCCAGTGGAGAGAGCGGAGGAGCGGGGTGACGTGAGAGAACTTGGGAAGGTTGAACACCAGACGGGCTGCGGCGTTCTGGATGAGTTGTAGGGGTTTAATGGCACAGGCAGGGAGCCCAGCCAACAGCGAGTTGCAGTAATCCAGACGGGAGATGACAAGTGCCTGGATTAGGACCTGCGCCGCTTCAGGCAGGGTCGTACTCTGCGGATGTTGTAGAGCATGTGGACGGGCCACCGCCTTGATGTTAGTTGAGAACGACAGGGTGTTGTCCAGGATCACGCCAAGGTTCTTAGCGCTCTGGGAGGAGGACACAATGGAGTTGTCAACCGTGATGGCGAGATCATGGAACGGGCAGTCCTTCCCCGGGAGGAAGAGCAGCTCCGTCTTGCCGAGGTTCAGCTTGAGGTGGTGATCCGTCATCCACACTGATATGTCTGCCAGACATGCAGAGATGCGATTCGCCACCTGGTCATCAGAAGGGGAAAGGAGAAGATTAATTGTGTGTCGTCTGCATGGCAATGATAGGAGAGACCATGTGAGGTTATGACAGAGCCAAGTGACTTGGTGTATAGCGAGAATAGGAGAGGGCCTAGAACAGAGCCCTCAAGCGCGTGGCCAGATTCTCGCCACGCCACCTGGTAGGAGCGACCTGTCAGGTAGGACGCAATCCAAGCGTGGGCCGCGCCGGGAGATGCCCAACTCGGAGAGGGTGGAGAGGAGGATCTGATGGTTCACAGTATCGAAGGCAGCCGATAGGTCTAGAAGGATGAGAGCAGAGGAGAGAGAGTTAGCTTTAGCAGTGCGGAGCGCCTCCGTGATACAGAGAAGAGCAGTCTCAGTTGAATGACTAGTCTTGAAACCTGACTGATTTGGATCAAGAAGGTTATTCTGAGAGAGATAGCGGGAGAGCTGGCCAAGGACGGCACGTTCAAGAGTTTTGGAGAGAAAAGAAAGAAGGGATACTGGTCTGTAGTTGTTGACATCGGAGGGATCGAGTGTAGGTTTTGTCAGAAGGGGTGCAACTCTCGCTCTCTTGAAGACGGAAGGGACGTAGCCAGCGGTCAGGGATGAGTTGATGAGCGAGGTGAGGTAAGGGAGAAGGTCTCCGGAAATGGTCTGGCGAAGAGAGGAGGGGATAGGGTCAAGCGGGCAGGTTGTTGGGCGGCCGGCCATCACAAGAAGCGAGATTTCATCTGGAGAGAGAGTGGAGAAAGAGGTCAGAGCACAGGGTAGGGCAGTGTGAGCAGAACCAGCGGTGTCGTTTGACTTAGCAAACGAGGATCGGATGTCGTCGACCTTCTTTTCAAAATGGTTGACGAAGTCATCTGCAGAGATCGGGGGGAGGAGGATTCAGGAGGGAGGAGAAGGTGGCAAAGAGCTTCCTAGGGTTAGAGGCAGATGCTTGGAATTTAGAGTGGTAGAAAGTGGCTTTAGCAGCAGAGACAGAGGAGGAAAATGTAGAGAGGAGGGAGTGAAAGGATGCCAGGTCCGCAGGGAGGGGAGTTTTCCTCCATTTCCGCTCGGCTGCCCGGGCCCTGTTCTGTGAGCTCGCAATGAGTCGTCGAGCCACGGAGCGGGAGGGGAGGACCGAGCCGGCCTGGAGGATAGGGGACATAGAGAGTCAAAGGATGCAGAAAGGGAAGAGAGGAGGGTTGAGGAGGCAGTATATTGACAAAGTAGAATCTCAATTCAACGGCTCAGACACAAGAGGTATGTGGCAGGGTCTACAGTCAATCACGGACTACAAAAAGAAAACCAGCCCAGTCACGGACCAGGATGTCCTGCTCCCAGGCAGACTAAATCACTTTTTTGCCCGCTTTGAGGACAATACAGTGCCACTGACACTGCCTGCAACGAAAACATGCGGACTCTCCTTCACTGCAGCCGAGGTGAGTAAAACATTTAAACGTGTTAACCCTCACAAGGCTGCAGTCCCAGACGGCATCCCCAGCCGCGGCCTCACAGCATGCGCAGACCAGCTGGCTGGTGTGTTTACGAACATATTCAATCAATCCCTATACCAGTCTGCTGTTCCCACATGCTTCAAGAGGGCCACCATTGTTCCTGTTCCCAAGAAACCCTAGACCCACTCCAATTTGCTTACTGCCCAAATAGGTCCACAGACGATGCAATCTCAACCACACTGCACACTGCCCTAACCCATCTGGACAAGAGGAATACCTATGTGAGAATGCTGTTCATCGACGACAGCTCGGCATTTAACACCATAGTACCCTGCAAGCTCGTCATCAAGCTCGAGACCCTGGGTCTCGACCCAGCCCTGTGCAACTGGGTACTGGACTTCCTGACGGGCCGCCCCCAGGTGGTGAGGGTAGGCAACAACATCTCCACCCCGCTGATCCTCAACACTGGGGCCCCACAAGGGTGCGTTCTGAGCCCTCTCCTGTACTCCCTGTTCACCCACGACTGCGTGGCCACGCACGCACCCAACTCAATCATCAAGTTTGCGGACGACACAACAGTGGTAGGCTTGATTACCAACAACGACGAGATGGCCTACAGGGAGGAGGTGAGGGCCCTCGGAGTGTGGTGTCAGGAAAATAACCTCACACTCAACGTCAACAAAACTAAGGAGATGATTGTGGACTTCAGGAAACAGCAGAGGGAACACCCCCTATCCACATCGATGGAACAGTAGTGGAGACGGTAGCAAGTTTTAAGTTCCTCGGCATACACATCACAGACAAACTGAATTGTTCCCCCACACAGACAACATCGTGAAGAAGGCGCAGCAGCTCCTCTTCAACCTCAGGAGGCTGAAGAAATTTGGCTTGTCACCAAAAGCACTCACAAACTTCTACAGATGCACAATCGAGAGCATCCTGGCGGGCTGTATCACCGCCTGGTATGGCAACTGCTCCGCCCTCAACCGCAAGGCTCTCCAGAGGGTAGTGAGGTCTGCACAACGCATCATCTGGGGCAAACTACCTGCCCTCCAGGACACCTACACCACCCAATGTTACAGGAAGGCCATAAAGATCACCAAGGACAACAACCACCCGAGCCACTGCCTGTTCACCCCACTATCATCCAGAAGGCGAGGTCAGTACAGGTGCATCAAAGCTGGGACCGAGAGACTGAAAAACAGCTTCTATCTCAAGGCCATCAGACTGTTAAACAGCCACCACTAACATTGAGTGGCTGCTGCCAACACTGACACTGACTCAACTCCAGCCACTTTAATAATGGGAATTGATGGGAAATGTTGTAAATATATCACTAGCCACTTTAAACAATGCTACCTTATATAATGTTTACTTACCCTACATTATTCATCTCATATGCATACCTATATACTGTACTCTATATCATCTACTGCATCTTTATGTAATACATGTATCACTAGCCACTTTAACTATGCCACTTTGTTTACATACTCATCTAATATGTATATACTGTACTCGATACCATCTACTGTATCTTGCCTATGCTGCTCTGTACCATCACTCACTCATATATCTTTATGTACATATTCTTTATCCCCTTACACTTGTGTATAAGACAGTAGTTTTGGAATTGTTAGTTAGATTACTTGTTGGTTATTACTGCATTGTCGGAACTAGAAGCACAAGCATTTCGCTACACTCGCATTAACATCTGCTAACCATGTGTATGTGACAAATAAAATTGGATTTGATTTGATTTGATCTGCGAAGAGTGGGCATTTAATCTATGAATTGTGTAGACTAACACCAGGGGCTGAGGATTTTTCTAGAATAGTGGCCAATTCATTGATGTAAATTTTAAAGAGTGCAGGGCTCAGATTGCAACCCTGGCCAAGGCCCCGCCCCTGGTTAAAGAATTATGTTCTTGCCAATTTTGGAATTATTTTTGTGGACGTGTTTATCTATCAGGTGTAAATATGATCAGTCGCGCAATGTTTTTGTCACGTTCTGACCTTAGTTCCTTTGTTTTGTCTTTGCTTTTGTATGGTCAGGGCATGAGTTGGGGTGGGCAGTCTATGTTTGTTTTTCTATGTTGGTGTTTGTGTTTTGCCTAGTATGGTTCTCAATCAGAGGCAGGTGTCGTTAGTTGTCTCTGATTGAGAATCATACTTAGGTAGCCTTTTACCACCTGGGTTTTGTAGGTGTTTATTTTCTGTCTTTGTGTTACATGTGTATGTCACCAGACAGGACTGTTTCGTTTCGTTCGTTCATTTTGTTATTTTTGTATTGATTCAGTGTTCAGTGCTTTCTTTAATTAAAATTATGAACACTTACCACGCTGCACTTTGGTCCTCCTCTCTTTCTCCCGAAGACGATCGTTACAGTTTTGGAATAAATCCAAGTTGGCTTTTACTCATTGTGCTTATCAAGGAAGTTTAGAACTCTTACATTTATCATACTACAGAAAACCTTCCCCAGGTTACTGTTCACACAAATGCCTCTGGAATTGTTAGGGTCAAATTTGTCTCTGTTCTTAAAGATTGGGGTTATGAGTCCTTGATTCCAGATGTCAGGAAATAACCTACACTCAGGATCAAATTAAAGAGTTGTAATATAACCAATTGAAATTTTGCACTAGTGAGTTTGAGCATCTCATTTAGGATGCCATCAGGTCCGCAGGCTTTTTTACATTTGAGAGCCTGAAGTTTCTTATAGAGCTTCTGGTCAGTAACTGGGGAGTCCAATGGATTTGATTGTCCTTTATAGCTTTTTGTAATCCATTCAACTTCTCATGAATTTGGCGTTGTTCTGCGTTTGTGTCAGTTTGAACGGTGTTGTAGAGTGTTTTAAAATGGGTCGTCCATATGTCACCATTTTGTATCGCTAATTCCAATTGTTTCAATGTATTTATTTTTCTTCCAATTTTGCCAGATGTTTTTTGTGTTTACACAATTAGTGTCAGCTGCCTGCTGTTGTACTGTGCTTTTTTTTGGTTCTAAGTGTACGTTTATAGAGTTTTAAAGTCTCACAGTAATGAAGGCATAATTCACCATTATTTGGGTCTCTGTGCTTTTGGTTGGATAGTGTTCCAAGTTTTTTCCTTATCATTTTACAACCTGCATCAAACCAGTTGTCATCTGTGGTCTTTTATGTTTTGTTTTTGTAATCCATTTCAGTTGTGCTTCTTTTGCGGTTTGCGGGAATATATAGTTGATGTTTTTTACTGCCAGATTGATGCCTTCTTTACTGTGAGTGAATGTGGTGTCCAGAAAGTTATCTAAGAGTGTCTGGATATTTTGGTCACAAGTTGCTTTCTGGTATTCTTCTGTGCTGTTTTGGACCCCATCTGTATGAATTTTTGATGCTGTGCAGCTTACTGGGCTGTGAATGTATGGTTGTTTCCATGTCTGTTCTTTTGGGGAACAATGTAATTTGGCTGTGATCAGACAAAGGTGTTAGTGGCCTGACAGTGAATGAGCTGAGAGAGAAAGGGTCAATGTCTGTAATCATATAGTCTGCTGTGACCAATAGGTGAGCAGTAGGTGAATCTCCCCAAAGAATGCCCCGTAACCTACCATTGACAAAGTACAGACCCAGGCTTCTACAGAGCTGCAACAGAACCCTTACATTTTTGTTGACGGTGCTGTCACTGTTGTTTCTATGGGGGAGATTAAGGCAGTTAGAAACAGTATGGCCTGTAATAAAGCTGTCTCCTCGTGTGGTCGTTAGATCAGGTAGTGTTCCTGTGCGCGCATTTGTGTCCCCACAGATGAGCACATTTCCCTGGGCCTGGGAAATCTGTCTGTCTGTCTGTCTGTCTGTCTGTCTGTCTGTCTGTCTGTCTGTCTGTCTGTCTGTCTCTCTCTCTCTCTCTCTCTCTCTCTCTCTCTCTCTCTCTCTCTCTCTCTCTGTCTCTCTGTCTCTCTGTCTCTCTGTCTCTCGCTCTCTCTAGCTCTCTTACTGATACACACAATGTTGTATTTATTTACTGCATGGTCAGTAATGGCTATTCTTTCTCCCTAATAACAGAGGAGTCTGCATTTCCATTAGTTGTGTGTGTGTGCGTGTGTGTGTGTATGTGTGTGTGTGTGTGTGTGTGTGTGTGTGTGTGTGTGTGTGTGTGTGTGTGTGTGTGTGTGTGTGTGTGTGTGTGTGAGTGAAAGGGGGTGACAAAGTTGTTGTTGTGAGACTGATGAATGAATCCCAGAGGGGCCTCTAGCTTGATCACAGCACTCATGGGGATGGGGATGGTGTGTTTTAGGAAAGATGGTCTGTTTAGACTTGATAGGATCTTGATTTCAGATTTGATTGAGTAATTTGTGTTTTATTACAAGGACAAAACATACAACTGTATAGTACATGACTGAGACAACATATTGAAGCATGTCATACTACAACATTTCATTCTGTGTATGTAGAAAGCTGTCACTAAGGTATTCTCTGTCTCTCACTCTCTGTCTCTGTCGCTCTCTGTCTCTGTCTCTGTCTCTGTCTCTCTCTGTCTCTCTGTCTCTGTCTCTGTCTCTCACTGTCTCTCTGTCTCTGTCTCTCTCTCTCTCTCTCTGTCTCTGTCTCTCTGTCTCTGTCTCTGTCTCTGTCTCTCTCGCTCAATCTCATTCCAATTTGCTTAATTGGCATGACGTAACAATGTACATATTGCCAAAGCTTATTTAGGATATTTACAATATAAAAATGAGAATCAAAATTGTCAACGGGACAATAGTAACAACAATAACCAAGGGTCAAAATAACCATGCATTCAACAATAACAATAAGCATACAGACACTGTCCCTCATCTTATGGCAGGCAGAAAAGTAGTGCGCTGCCAACCCACAGCTCCCTGCGTCCTCCCCAACAGGATGGGTAGCCTTCTCTCATTAGAGAGGTCTTTGAAACCTTGAATAAGGGTTTCAAATTTGGGAAAATGAGACTCTCTAATTGTTTGATATTTTTTACATTTTGTCAGGAAATGCAGCTCCGTCTCAGGTTCTGCTGTTGTGCAGTGTTTACACAGCCTTTCCTCTACAGGGAGCCAGGTTTTCCTGTGTCTACCCTTCTCAATGGCAAGGCTGTGCTCACTGAGCCTGTATTTTGTTAAGGTTTTTCTAAGGTTTTGATCAGTAACCATGGTCAAATATTTAGCCTCTCTCTCTCTCTCTCTCTCTCTCTCTCTCTCTCTCTCTCTCTGAGTGCGTTCCTAATGACACCCTATGAGACCTGGTCAAAAGGAGTACAGTATATAGGGACTAGGGTTCCACTTGAAACTCAGCATGGGGGTCAGACTCAGTAATCCGTCGCCGTATCTGGTGAGGAGGTCCCTGTGAATGCCTTCTACTCTAGGTTTTATTCACCAGTCTATAAACCCCTAAGGAATGCCAAACTCTACCTACCTCAGAAGGAGAGTGTGAGAGGGCTGAGAGAGAGAGAGGGTATGTGTGTGTGAGAGGCAGAGAAAGAGACAGAGACAGAGTGTGTGTGTGCGTGCGTGTGTGCGTGGTCTCAGGCCATGTGTTGTTGATGAAGTATGCAGCGTGGTTCAGGCCCTCTTGACCTGCAGTGCCATGGAGTGAGTCCCATGGTCATATTTAGATATCACTAAAGGCCTGGTTAGTGGCTATGAGATCTACAGTAGCTTAACAACAGTAGCACCGACATTATGGCACTTTGCGTCGCAGTTTGTTGGCCCTCGGAATAATGTTATTTTATTAACAAGGTTTCAATGGCATGTCTTAGTATTCCAAACAAGGTTAAAACAGCTACATCACAACAAAACACTACAACAACCGACAAACAAAACATTATTACATCACACAGGACATTATTACATCATACAAGACGTTGTTACATCATACAAAACATTATTACATCATACAACACATTATTACATCATACAACACATTATTACATCATTACTCTAATATTGCACATTTACAATGTAAAATTACAATGTGTGTGTAGAGATGCATGTATTAGAGTGCGTGTGTGTAGAGATGCATGTGTTAGAGTGTGTGTGTGTAGAGATGCATGTGTTAGAGTGCGTGTGTGTAGAGATGCATGTGTTAGAGTGCGTGTGTGTAGAGATGCATGTGTTAGAGTGCGTGTGTGTAGAGATGCATGTGTTAGAGTGCGTGTGTGTAGAGATGCATGTGTTAGAGTGCGTGTGTGTAGAGATGCATGTATTAGAGTGTGTGTGTGTAGAGATGCATGTGTTAGAGTGCGTGTGTGTAGAGATGCATGTGTTAGAGTGCGTGTGTGTAGAGATGCATGTGTTAGAGTGCGTGTGTGTAGAGATGCATGTGTTAGAGTGCGTGTGTGTAGAGATGCATGTGTTAAAGTGTGTGTGTGTGTAGAGATGCATGTGTTAGAGTGTGTATGTGTAGAGATGCACGTGTTAGAGTGTGTGTGTGTTCAGTCCACTTTGTGTCCTGACGTGTTGTTTTATCAGTGTTTTTGATCCGATTTTACTGTTCGCTTACTTGATCTGGAAGAGAGTTCCATGTAGTTATGACTCTATGGAGTACTGTGTGTTTCCCAGACTCTGTTCTGGACTTGGGGACTGTGAAGAGACCCCTGGTGGCATGTCTTGTGGGGTATGTATGGATGTCTGAGCTGTCTGTTAGCTGTTTGAACAGACAGTTTGATGCTTTTGTTAAGGGCCAGCCGTACTGCTCTGTTCTGGGCCAACTATAATTTCCTTATGTTTTACTTTGTGACATTTGACCATATAACTGGGCAGAAGTCCAGGTGTGATAAAACGAATGCCTGTAGGACTTGTTTAGTTGATTGTGATGTCAAGAAATCAGAGCAGCGCTTTATCGCGGACAGATTTCTCCCCATCTTAGCTACCATTGCATCAATATGTTTTGACCATGTCAGTTTACAATCCAGGATCACAGTTTAGTATCCTGAACTTGTTAAATTGCCACATCTTTCACTATAAGATTTAGATGAGGGTTAGAATTTAGTGAATGATTTGTCCCATTTTTAATTTATTTAGGACTAGCTTATTAATTGCCATCCATTCTAAAACTGACTGCAGCTCTTTGTGATTTCACCTGCTGTGGTAGCTGACATATTACATGTTGAGTCCTCAGCATACATAGACACACAGGCTTTACTCAATGCTAGTGGTGCAGTAGTCATTAGTAAAAAAAATTAAAAAAGGGCCAAGAGAGCTCACTTGAGGTATGCCAGACTCTACCTGGTTTATGGTAGAGAGGCTTCTATTAAAACCCCTAGAGTCGAATGATGCACAGTTGCGTCATTTTGAATATTGAATAGCTCCCTGTGTGTTTATGCTAGAGAGTACCGTTTCTTGTTTTGGCTGCAGCTCAATCCCCTCTTGCCACCGATACAATATTTATGCCTATTCCATAACATGCCCTTTTCTACACATGAGCGGACCCGGACAAAAAAAATAGTAATGAAATCGTCAATAAAACCCAAACTACAGCCGAATATGTGACCCATTCCAGGAAGTTAGGCATGTGTCGCACGTCCCTACTTCACAGGAGAGGCATTTGAACATCAACTTTTTTTGTCTTCATCAAAATGTGTTTTTTTGGGGGGCAGAATTTTCTTCTGGAACATATGAACTTTCATGTGCCTTTAATAACAAATGTGTATGCCTGTCATGAATCCCTCCGGAACATTCATTACGCACACCGGGACCCTAGTCCCAGTGATTCGTAATTGTATAAGTGTGCCCTTGGTACACTATTGTCTTGTCGATTATTGTTACTTTGTCCGTTGGTCGTGTGAGTACCTGTGTTGTGTGTTTTGGTTTTTGTGCCATTGTGGATTGAGCAGATGATTGCAGGTCTCGTCCCGTGTGATAATCATTGTGCACTCGTGTTATTCATTCAAGGTACTCATTATTTTGTTTGGGTTTCAACCCTGTGTGTTGTATATGTGTTTGTTTGGTCTTCGTCCCTATGTCTTTACATGGCACGCTGTAATTTGGGGTAATAAAAAACCCTATTACGCATTCCTGTGCTGTCTCCCAAATAATTTCATACCAACCTGACAATGCCATTGGTAAATACAAATAAAATTGTTAAATTATGAGCCTAGTTGGTTTAGTCGCGGACAAAGTCAGGAACCTCCCCTCTAGCCATGATTGTGTGAGATAATGTATGGCCTGGACATGCTGGAGATGAGTTCTGATTGGTCTGCCATATAGCAGACCAATAGCTTCTGTCTATAACATGAGCTACTCAGTATGTGTAAACAATCCTTTCTACCGTGGCTTTTTTGAAAGATGTCATGAAGAACTGCGAAAGTGTTGCTACTGCTCACAACTGAATTTAACAGGCGCTATCGACAAAGATCTGTGGGAAAAAGTTGTGACGGAGTTCTTTCTGGGGGACGTGTCATGCTGACTCTCTCTGAATCATGCTGACGTGGAAGAAACTCTGATCAACAGTGTTGTTGTCACGGAGGACGTTGACTGAGTTTTGAAATCAGTGGAATGCCCGGATGAAGCAGAGTGATTGCAAAATGCGATGTGAGTCACAGACAGCTGTTGTTGTTTTTTTACCTTTATTTTACTAGGCAAGTCAGTTAAGAACAAATTCTTATTTTCAATGACGGCCTAGGAACAGTGGGTTAACTGCCTGTTCAGGGGCAGAACAACAAATTTGTACCTTGTCAGCTCGGGGATTCGAACTTGCAACCTTTCGGTTACTAGTCCAACACTCTAACCACTAGGCTACCCTCCTTGTATTAATTTATTATATTGTGTATTATATTATATTATTACATCTCCGGATTATTTTTAACATTTCTTGTTATTGAACCTTTATTTAACCAGGAAAATCACACTGAGACCCAGAGTCTCTATTCCAAGGGAGACCTGGCCAAGAAGGCAGCAACAATCAATACATTACAGAATTAAAAAACATACAACAACATGATCCAGCCTAAAAAAAGCATTTACACTAGTCTGTAACAGAGTCTCCCATCAATACTTTAAATTCATTCAGTGACACTAACATATCTAGATGAAGCATGGATTGTAGACTATTGCATGTCTCTGGTGCACAAGACGAGAAGGCAGTCTTGCCTAATACTAAAAAAAAATGTATACACTCAAGACAGGTTTGAGAGCATAAGGGGAGTAACTGCAGTAACTGAAAAGCAGTCTGGAGCTCTTCAAAAGCCTGAACCAGAGAAGGAGCACATTAACATATGTGTCACGCCCTGACCTTCGAAATCCTTTTTATGTCTCTTTTTGGTTTGGGTGTGATTTGGGGTGGGTATTCTATGTTCTATGATTTGTATTTCTATGTTTTGGCTGGGTAGGGTTCTCAATCAGGGACAGCTGTCTATCATTGTCTCTGATTGAGAACTGTACTTTGGCAGCCCTTATTCCACCTGTCTTTGTGGGAAGTTGACTTTTGTTTATGGCACATAGCCTGTAGCTTCACGGTTGTTTTCGTGTTTGTTGTTTTGTTGGCATCATTTTTTATAATAAAAGAAAATGTACGCTAACCACGCTGCACCTTGGTCCACTTCCTTCAACAGCCCTGAAAATACGACTGTATCATATGCATATATAGTAGATGTAACTTTGCTGGTTGCATCCCATTTCCCAAATCATTAATAAAAATTGGAGGAGCTGAAATGGAACCCTGGGGCACAACTCTATTCATCTCAAGAAAGCTAGACTTGTAATTGTCAGTATATACACATTGTGTTCTGTCAGAAAGATAGGTCATAAACTAATTTACTGCCCCCTCAAATCAAATCAAATGTATTTATATAGCCCTTCTTACATCAACTGATATATCAAAGTGCTGTACAGAAACCCAGCCTAAAACTCCAAACAGCAAGCAATGCAGGTGTAGAAGCTCAGTGGCTAGGAAAAACTCCCTCGAAAGGCCAAAATCTAGGAAGAAACCTAGAGAGGAACCAGGCTATGAATGGTGGCCAGTCTTCTTCTGGCTGCGCCGGGTGCAGATTATAAAAGAACATGGCCAAGATGTTCAAATGTTCATAAATGACCAGCATGGTCAAATAGTAGTAATCACAGTGAACAGGTCAGGGTTCCATATCCGCAGGCAGAACAGTTGAAACTGGAGCAGCAGCACTGCCAGGTGGACTGGGGACAACAAGGAGTCATCATACCAGGTAGTCCTGAGGCATGGTCCTAGACAGTTCCTCCGAGAGAGAGAAAGAAAGAAAGAGAGAATTAGAGAGTGCATCCTTAAATTCACACAGGACACCGGATAAGACAGGAGAAATACTCCAGAAATAACAGACTGACCCTAGCCCCCGACACATAAACTACTGCAGCATAAATACTGGAGGCTGAGACAGGAGGGGTCAGGAGACACTGTGGCCCCATCCGATGATACCCCCGGACAGGGCCAAACAGGAAGGATATAACCCCACAAAACATTAAGTACACTTAGCATCAGGAAGCTTGGTCACGAAAATGAGAAAAGCAATCAAATTAATTGTTTACCTTTGATGATCTTTGGATGTTTTCACTCACGAGACTCCCAGTTACACAACAAATGTTCCTTTTGTTCCATAAAGATTATTTTTATATCCAAAATACCTGCGTTTGTTTGTCGGTTATGTTCAGAAATCCACAGGAAAGAGCGGTCACGACAACGCAGACGAAAATTCCAAATAGTTCCCATAATGTCCACAGAAACAGGTCAAACGTTTTTTATAATCAATCCTCAGGTTGTTTTTAAAATATATAATCGATAATATATCAACCGCAAATGTCTTTCACAGTAGGAGAGGGAAAAGCAATACCTATCCAAACTCTGTTGCGCAATCAAAACTCATGTCACCACTTGACGCAATGTTATCGTTCTGGCTAATTTTTCAAAATAAAAGCCTGAAACTATGTCTGAAGACTGTTGACACCTTGAGGAAGCGATAGGAAACAGAATCTGGTTCATATCCCTTTAAACCGAGCAAAGGGAGGCTATGGAACATGGGAGTTTTCAAAATAGAAGCCACTTCCTGTTTTGATTTTCCTCAGGGTTTCGCCTGCAATATCAGTTCTGTTATACTCACAGACAATATTTTGACAGTTTTGGAAACTTTGGAGTGTTTTCTATCCAATACTAATAATATATATATATGCATATATTAGCAACTGAGACTGAGGAGCTGGCTTTTTACAATGAGCACCTTTTCATCCAAGCTACTCAATACTGCCCCTGCAGCCATATAAAGTTAACAGGAAGCCAGTGTAGGGAGGCTAACACTGGAGAAATATGATCAAACCTTTTGGTTCAAGTCAGAATTCTAGCAGCCGTGTTTAGCACTAACTGAAGTTTATTTAGTGCTTTATCCGGGTAGCCGGAAGGTTGAGCATTGCAGTAGTCTAACCTAGAAGTAACAAAAGCACGGATTCATTTTTCTGCATAATTTTTGGACAGAAAATTTCAGATTTTTGCAATGTTACGTAAATGGAAAAAAGCTGTCCTTGAAACAGTCTTGATATGGTCGTCAAAAGAGAGATCAGGATCCAGAGTAACGCCGAGGTCCTTCACAGTTTTGTTTGAGACAACTGTACAACCATCAAGATTAATTGTCAGATTCAACAGAAGATCTCTTTGTTTCTTGGGAACTAAAACAAGCATGTCTGTTTTGTCCAAGTTTAAAAGTAGAAGGTTTGCAGCCATTATGTCTGAAACACAGGCTTCCAGTGAAGGGAATTTTGGAGATTCATCATGTTTCATTGAAATATACAGCTGTGTGTCATCCGCATAGCAGTGAAAGTTAACATTATGTTTTCGAATGACATCATAACGAGTGAAATATGTAGTGAAATCAATAATGGTCCTAAAACGGAACCTTGAGGAACATCGAAATGTACAGTTGATGTGTCAGAGGACAAACCATTCACAGAGACAAACTGATATCTTTCCAACAGATAAGATCTAAACCAGGCCAGAACTTGTCCGTGTGGACCAATTTGAGTTTCCAATCTCTCCAAAAGAATGTGGTGATCGATGGTATCAGAAGCAGCACTAAGGTCTAGGAGCACTAGGACAGATGCAGAGCCTCGGTCTGACGCCATTAAAAGGTCATTTACCAACTTCACAAGTGCAGTCTCACTGCTAAGATGTGGTCTAAAACAAGACTGAAGCATATTGTATACATTGTTTGTCTTCAGGAAGGCAGTGAGTTGCTGCACAACAGCTTTTTCAAAGCTGAAAAAGAGAGGAATGGGAGATTCGATTTAGGCTGATAGTTTTTTATATTTTCTGGGTCAAGGTTTGGCTTTTTCAAGAGAGGCTTTATTCCTGCCACTTCACTGAGACCAATGAAAGTCTAGATAGATGAGTCTAGATAGCAATGGTTAACTGAATCAAATGCCTTTAATAAATCCACAAACAGGGCAGCACAATGTATTTTGTATCAAGTGCATTTGTAACAGTATAATTTTAGACCATCCCCTTGCCCATACCCGGGCGTGAACCAGTCTGGCTTTAGACCAGGGACTTTCTGCACACATCAACAACAGTCACCCTCGAAGCATCGTTACCCATCGCTCCACAAAAGCCACGGCCCTTGCAGAGCAAGGGGAACAACTACTTCAAGGTCTCAGAGCAAGTGACGTCACCAATTGAAACGCTATTTAGCGCACACCGCTAACTAAGCTAGCCATTTCACATTCGTTACACATTAATGATGTAATTTGCCACTGTCATAGATTAAGTCTAAAGCCAGACTGAATCCCGCTCAGTATGTTCTTGTCCTCTATGGGATCGGTGTGGCCAAAATCTAAATTGCGCCTCGGCTGGAATAATACATTATGGCCTTTCTCTTGCATTTCAAAAATTTTACAAAATCCAACATTAATTTCACATTTCCACAAACTTTGAAGTGTTTCCTTTCAAATGGTGTCAAGAATATGCACATCCTTACTTCAGGTCCCGAGCTACAGGCAGTCAGATTTGGGGATGTCATTTTAGGCGTAAATTGAGAAAAAGGGTCCGATCCAAAGTTTTTTAACTGTGAGTTCACTAGGGATTCATAGACTTTTAGGATAGGGAGTTTGGAGATAGGACGATAGTTATTAGCATCTGTGGGATCTCCACCCTTAAGCAGCGGGAAGACATCAGCTGATTTCCAAATGCTGGATATGGAATTGGTCAAGAGACGCAAGTTGAAAATGTGAGCCCCAGGTTCAGTAATAATGAATTTCATGAATTTCACCTTCAACTAAGGGCAACCATGGCATCCATGACAGAGAGGGATAAGCGTTCATTCATGTATACGGGTACGAGTCTAGCTACACTTTCATATATTATACGTTTCTAATTTTGTCAGAGAGTCATTTTCATTGCAAACTAAAGTGGCTGGCTTGCTAGCTAATGTCACGTGTATGAGCTGTGTAGTAATATTATTTGTATCTCAGAGCCATTTGCATTACTAGTTATAGCCTAATGTTAGCTAGCTAGCTAACATTGAACCTAGTTGGTTAGCTTTAGCTACCTGCCGATTCATGCATGGTGCATTTTAGTATGGGTTGGCATTATGGGTCTAAACAAAAGACTCTACTATGCAAGTAACCATTTCACGGTACCGTTTACACCTTCTGTATGTTGTGCATGGAGATTTCCGAGTTCCCAGTTGTTTTGAATGTGGAATTAGAGTTTGGATAATGGTTCATTATTTAAATAACTAGCTACATGTCTAAACAAAAGACTCCACTATGCAAGTAACCATTTCACGGTACCATTTACACCTTCTATATCCTGTGCATGTGACAAATAAACATAGATTTTATTTGATATCGTGTGTGTTTACCAGAGACGTTAATGTGAAGAAGAACATGACCTGCACCAAAGTCAGATTAGAATATAGGCTAAGGACTAGACTACCACTACTTTTTCATACTACTTTCCCCACTTTTAATCTCAATATTTGTTTGTTTACTACACTACCCTACTGTTTATTTAGTAGATGACCTCACACGTGAATCCTTAAAGAGATGGGTGGGGCTAAGGTAGACAAAGAAGAGCTCTCCAGTAAGTGTACCAAAATATCCTCCGGCCATTTTCTCAAAAGTGGCGTTACAAGTTTATCAACTTTCAAAGCAGATATACTTTCCCATTGTTCTTCAACTGCAATGTATGATTTCCAATTTTCTAGCTCTGAGTCTATACTTTAATCCAATGTAAAAAACACTATTTAAAATTTTGCTACATTGGACCGAATCAAGGTGGTGGGTCACATATGTTACGAACACGACAGTGTCGGTTGTTTGGCTCTATGACATCCACAAGCTTTATGGCAGTCGTCTGAACACTGTCGTGGAGGTCTTCTCACAAAACCGACTGTCTAGACTGAACCGGTAGAGCTACAAACAAATATGTCACCAATATCAAAAGAGAAAACTCTCACAAACGTTACTGTCAAAGGTGTCGGTAGTTCTTCTCTAGGACGCACACAAGCTTCAGGGGAGTCATCTGACAGTAACGCAGTAACAGGTTGTAAAAATAGCAAGTGATGCATAAGGTGTAAAATGTGCCAAAAATAATGTGATCAAACATGGGTAAATAAAAATAAAATAAAGAATATCTCTCAAATATAGGACAGACACTTCAAAACCTTGTTCCTTATGATTTATGTTTTGGCCTGTCTGTTTTGCAACGTATTCATGTGTTATTCAATGCGTTTCTAAGGGCTGTAGTAGTAAAGGCCAAATGCAATGCTTCACCAAATAGCAGACGATGTAAAGCCATAACACATAAATTTTTTCAGCAACAGATTATGATTCATCGATAATGTCAAAAGCTGCACTGATGTCTAACCAAACAGATCCCACTGTCCCACTTAGTTTTTGTTAGCTCGGTGAAGCCTACAGAACGTGACGGTCATTATTCTTTTGTTGTTTTGTTTGGTGTTCTGATTAAATAAAGAGTCATGAACACGTACGACGCTGCACCTTGGTCCACGTCTTCCGATGAGCGGTACACCACAATCTTCTTATTAGCAATTTATATCAGCCAATCATCAGTCATTTGTGTTAGTGCCATAAATGTTGAGGTCCCTTCCCTGTAAGCGTGCTGAAAGTCTGTTAATTTGTTTACAGAATTCAACAATTGCAATGCTCACCTTTCATAATTTGATCAGTTATGCGTGGTTATGAAGTTTCAGAGTTTGTTGTTGGCATGTCATGCCTAAGTTTTCTAATCTTGCCAATAAAAAAGTAATTCAAGTAGTTCAGAGGGTTTTGTGATGAAGAAGCCACCTGATTCAATGGATGGACCTTATCTCGTCTTTTTGCCCAGTATGTCATTTAGTTGACACATACAAGCTTCAAAATTAATTTAAGATGCTCCAAAGCTTTTTACTATCACTATTTATATAATTTATCTCAATTTCATAGTACAATTTCTCCATCTTTGTGTTTGACGTAGTCACATGGTTTATCAATTTACAGTACGTTTGCCAATCAGTTGCGCAGCCGGACTTATTTGCTATTTCTTTTTGCTTCTTCCCTTTCAACCATAACATGTTTCAATTCCTCATCAATCCATGGGGATTTAGCCGTTTTTGTAGTCAGTTTCTTAATAGATGCATGCTTATTAATAACTGGAAAAAGCAATTTCATAAATGCATCAAGTGAGGCTGGTTGCTCCTCATTACGCACAACAAACTAGCAAATATTATTTACATATTCAACATAGCAATCATTACAAAACAGTTTTAGGCCCAGCCTTTGTAACTTAGTTTTTTCAAGATAGACTGTAGCTACTTTATTGTGATCACTACATCCTGTCACGCCTGCTTCCGCTCTCCCTCCCTAGCGCACAAGGGCGCCAGGCTGCCCTGCATTACACACTCCTGTCACCATCATTACGCACACCTGCTCCCCTCATTACGCGCATCAGTGATGTATCGCACTCACCTGGACTCAATCACCTGTGTTTATTTGCTCCCCTATCTGTTCCCAAGGTTGTCCCCCGTTTAAGCATTATTGTCGTATGTCTTTTTGTTACCTTGTTCTGACACTGTTCCTGTCCTGTTCCATGTCCTTTCTTGATTAAATGTTCATTCTTCGTACCTGCTTCTCATCTCCAGCGTCGGTCCTTACAACAGCCGATGGTTGTGAATACTGCTTTAGAGAAGATTTCTGCAGCATTATTAAAGACATGATCAATACACATAGATTATTTATTTCCTGTATTGTTTGTAGTAACCCTGGTAAGTTGACTGATTACCTGAATCAGATTGCAGGCACTGGTTACAGTTTGAAGCTGTTTCTTGAGTGAACCAGTCAATATTTTGGTCACCCAGAAAATATACCTCTCTGTTAATATCACACACGTTACCAAGCGCTCACACATATTACCCGGATACTGACTGTTATTACTTGGTATTCTATAACAACTTCCCACAAGAACAGGTTTATAATAGGTCCAATTGTATAGACACAAAACTATTAAATTAAGTGGGTGAACGTACATTGAGTGGCAGTATTGTCTTGAGGGACTTTTAATGTTTAAATGTTTCCTGGACTAAAGCACCCTTTTAATGGAGACTGTCCTGGAAACTGCCCCCTAAATCTGTGGATCCCGAAACTTCAAGTGCCTGATTTCAGTAAGCAGTAATGCAGATCAGAGTGGTCCTCAGCTGGGCTGGGCCTGGGACAGTCTCCCTCTCCTTCGCTTCTAGACTACTTCTGCCACAGTATGTTACAGAATAACACCAATCTGAGTGAGATGGCTGAATGGCAGCGCAGACAGGAGGCATTCAGTCAGTCAGTCTGGCACCTCAGGTATTTCATATAGCTACTTACAGGAGTCAGATCCTGGAATTCTACCCCCCTCTTTCTCTTCTCCCTTCCTTCCACCCTCCATCCTCGCCTCCCTCCACTCCTCCCCATCACCCCACCATTGCCCAAACCGTCGCAAACCTCCATTTCTCCATTCCTCATCAATGCCCCTTTTTGAGTTGCTGTTTGGGTAGAAATAGAAACATGGTGAATGAGAGGAGGAGAGGGAGAAATCTTGTTGACGATGGCCAACATCCAATAGCAGTGGAAGAAGGAGAAGGTGGCAGGGAGGGAGAAAGGGTGGGAGGGAGGTAAAAAAGAAAGCCAGCTTGCTTCCATTTGTGGCAACCCAAGGTGATTCCAGTGGTGTTTCTGGGTATGTGAGACTTAGTGTTCTGACTGTGTGCTCTCCATCCTGCTACCTTGCTCGTACAATGGAGCTCTGTATGACCTAGTGGGGAATGCAGTGAGATGGCAGGGCAGTGGGGGAGCGAGGGAGGGAGGGATGTAAGGGGGCAGGGGGTAATGTTGGGGTGGGGTATGAAGACTAAGAACTGGAGGGATGCAGGGAGGGAATGGGTAAGGAGGTGAGGTAAGGTAAGGTAAGGGAGGCAAGGGGTAAGGGTGGGGGGGTATGAGAACTAGGAGGTATAGGTGGGGGAGGGAGGGGGTAAGGGGGGGTAAGGTGGGGTATGTACTGTAGGTATGAGAACTAGGAGGTATAGGTGGAGGGAGGGGGTAAGGGTGGGGTATGTACTGTAGGTATGAGAACTAGGAGGTATAGGGGGAGGGAGGGGTAAGGGTGGGGTATGTACTGTAGGTATGAGAACTAGGAGGTATAGGGGGAGGGAGGGGGTAAGGGATGGGGGTGGGGTATGAGAACTAGGAGGTATAGTGGGAGGGAGGGGGTAAGGGTGGGGTATGTACTGTAGGTATGAGAACTAGGAGGTATAGGTGGAGGGAGGGGGTAAGGGTGGGGTATGTACTGTAGGTATGAGAACTAGGAGGTATAGGGGGAGGGAGGGGGTAAGGGTGGGGTATGTACTGTAGGTATGAGAACTAGGAGGTATAGGGGGAGGGAGGGGGTAAGGGTGGGGGTGTAGGTATGAGAACTAGGAGGTATAGGGGGAGGGAGGGGGTAAGGGTGGGGTATGTACTGTAGGTATGAGAACTAGGAGGTATAGGGGGAGGGAGGGGGTAAGGGTGGGGTATGAGAACTAGGAGGTATAGTGGGAGGGAGGGGATAAGGGTGGGGTATGTACTGTAGGTATGAGAACTAGGAGGTATAGGGGTAGGGAGGGGGTAAGGATGGGGTATGTACTGTAGGTATGAGAACTAGGAGGTATAGGGGGAGGGAGGGGGTAAGGGTGGGGTATGTACTGTAGGTATGAGAACTAGGAGGTATAGGGGGAGGGAGGGGGTAAGGGTGGGGTATGAGAACTAGGAGGTATAGGGGGAGGGAGGGGGTAAGGGTGGGGTATGTACTGTAGGTATGAGAACTAGGAGGTATAGGGGGAGGGAGGGGGTAAGGGTGGGGTATGTACTGTAGGTATGAGAACTAGGAGGTATAGGGGAAGGGAGGGGGTAAGGATGGGTATGTAGGGTGGGAGGGAGGGATAGAGTTAGAGAGGAAGGGGGGAAGAGGCAAGCAGGTCTTTCATTGACTCCAGTATGCGAGGAGAGGCTCCCGTGGTTTAGAGGGTGACTGGGTCTCTGTGAGGCAACCTGCCCAGCCAGGAGAGAGCAGAGGGGGGACAGAGAGGGGACTGAATGGGGACTGAGATGGGACTGAGAGGGGGGCAGAGGGCATTACAGGCTGGGAAAGACATGGCAGTGTTGGGCTGAAACATGGAGGTGTTGTAAAACACGAAGGTGTGATTTCTGTTGGGGTGCTATGATTGTGAACTGTTGGAAGATAAAACCATGGCTGCTGGGTTGTAGACTGAATCGTGATTTATGTTCACTGATGCCACAGGCCTTTTGTGCCACTGCTGTTACTGTGTTTTAGGGTGGTACGGTCTCATCAGCGCGGTCACACTGCCTGCAGCCCCCGATTTCACAGGAAGGCCAAAAAACATCATCCAGAACATCAACCACCCGAGCCACGACCTGTTGACCCTTTTATCATCCAGAAGATAACGTCAGTACAGGTGAATCAAAGCTGGGACCGAGAGACTTAAAATCAGGTTCTATCTCAAGGCCATCAGACTGTTAAACAGCCATCAATAGCCAGCTACCACCCGGCTACTCAACCCTGCACCTTAGAGGCTGCTGCCCTTTGTACATTTTAACTGGACATGGAATCACTGGCCACTTTAATAATGTTTACATTCTGCTTTACTTAAAGCGTGATATCGTATTCTATTCTTCTGTATTTTAGTCAATGCCACTCTGACATTGCTTGTCCTAATATTGATATATTTCTTAATTCCATTCTTTTACTTTTAGATTTGTATGTATTGTTGTGAATTGTTAGATACTACTGCAATGTTGGAGCTAAGAACACAAGCATTTCGCAATAACATCTGCTAAATATGTGTATTTGACCAATCAAATTTGATTTAATTCGATTTTACACATAGTCATCCTCCTTTAGTTTAAATCACCAGCAGGGTTGAGGTAAATTCAGTTCTCAATTCACCCAATTCAGGAAGTGAATTGAAATTACATTCACCTTGATAATCAGCCGAAAATGTAAGTGTAGAGCTAGGAAAAAAAAGCCTGCACACTGAGCAATTGGTTGACAACCACTGTTGTTTCCCTGTCTCTTGTTTGACTGTAAGATAGACCCTTACTACCCCTTACTAACCTTACTACTACTGCAGAGATTACAGAGCTCTGGTGTGGGGGAATCCCCCTGCAGGACATGCACATGTTCCCCTGAAAAATACTGCCTGCTGAACGATACACATCGTTGTACTTTTCAGTGTTTTACTCGATTCAGGGCCTTCAGAAAGTATTCACACCCCTTTATGTTTTCCACATTTTGTTGTGTTACAAAGTGGGATTAAAATGGATTTAATTGTAATTTTCTGTCAACGATCTACGCAAAATACTCTATCAAAGTATGAAAAATAAAACATTAATATACTGTATATTAATTAGATAAGTATTCAACCCCTTGAGTCAATACATGTTAGAATCACATTTGCCAGCGATTACAGCTGTGAGTCTTTCAGGGTAAGTCACTAAGAGTTTTCCACGTGCAACATTTTACCATTTTATTATTTTCAAAATTCTTCAACCTCTGTCCCTTCTTTGGACACTGTGTTAACAACCCTCCAGGCAAGCTTCAATGCCATACAACTCTCCTTCCGTGGCCTCCAATTGCTCTTAAATACAAGTAAAACTAAATGCATGCTCTTCAACCGATCGCTGCCTGCACCTACCCGCCACCCAAACATCTCCAATCCAAAATTAAATCTAGAATTGGCTTCCTATTTCGCAACAAAGCATCCTTCACTCATGCTGCCAAACATACCCTTGTAAAACTGACCATCCTACCAATCCTCGACTTCGGCGATGTCATTTACAAAATAGCCTCCAATACCCTACTCAACAAATTGGATGCAGTCTATCACAGTGCAATCCGTTTTGTCACCAAAGACCCATATACTACCCACTATTGCGACCTGTACGCTCTCGTTGGCTGGCCCTCGCGTCATACTCGTCGCCAAACCCACTGGCTCCATGTCATCTACAAGACCCTGCTAGGTAAAGTCCCCCCTTACCTCAGCTCGCTGGTCACCATAGCATCTCCCACCTGTAGCACACGCTCCAGCAGGTATATCTCTCTAGTCACCCCCAAAACCAATTCTTTCTTTGGCCGCCTCTCCTTCCAGTTCTCTGCTGCCAATGACTGGAACGAACTACAAAAATCTATGAAACTGGAAACACTTATTTCCCTCACTAGCTTTAAGCACCAACTGTCAGAGCAGCTCACAGATTACTGCACCTGTACATAGCCTACCTATAATTTAGCCCAAACAACTACCTCTTTCCCTACTGTATTTATTTAATTTATTTATTTTGCTCCTTTGCACCCCATTATTTTTATTTCTACTTTGCACATTCTTCCACTGCAAATCTAACTTTTTTTATTTTTTTTTTACCTTCATTTAACTAGGCAAGTCAGTTAAGAACAAATTCTTATTTTCAATGATGGCCTAGGAACAGTGGGTTAACTGCCTGTTCAGGGGCAGAACGACAGATTTGTACCTTGTCAGCTCAGGGATTTGAAGTTGCAACTCTTTTGGTTACTAGTCCAACGCTCTGACCACTAGGCTACCCTGCCACCACATTACTGAACTTCTTTGAGGAAAAGATCATGATCATTAGAAAGCAAATTAAGGACTCCTCTTTAAATCTGCATATTTCTCCAAAGCTCAGTTGTCCTGAGTCTGCACAACTCTGCCAGGACCTAGGATCAAGGGAGACACTCAAGTGTTTTAGTACTATATCTCTTGAAACAATGATGAAAATAATCATTGCCTCTAAACCGTCAAGCTGGATACTGGACCCTATTCAAACAAAACTACTGAAAGAACTGCTTCCTGTGCTTGGCTCTCCTATGTTGAACATAACAAATGGCTCTCTATCCACCGGTTGTGTACCAAACTCACTGAAAGTGGCAGTAATAAAGCCTCTCTTGAAAAAGCCAAACCTTGACCTAGAAAATATAAAAAAATATTGAATTGAAATATATCGAATCTCCCATTACTCTCAATTTTTGGGGAAAAAGCTGTGGCGCAGCAACTCACTGCCTTCATGAAGACAAACAATGTATACTAAATGCTTCAGTCTGGTTTTAGACCCCATCATAGCACTGAGACTGCACTTGTGAAGGTGGTAAATGACCTTTTAATGGCATCAGACCGAGGCTCTGCATCTCGTTGCTTCCTTGGTTAGACAACTCAGGTTTGCAAAGCCAGTGTGGCTCCAAACACCAAATCGATCACTTGCAAATAATAGGCATTCCCAGCAGTACAGTTTGCAGTGCTTCTCGGAGCCTTTGTAGCGTCGGCTTTGTAGCGTCGGCGTCTACCTCTCCTGACAATGTCTAACTTTTCTTGAAAAGTTTGTCTTGAGAATGGCGTTATAATTATATCCTCGACCAAATCGATATCTTCTCCTTCCGCCATTGTGGGTTGAAAAAACAGTTTAGTAGTACGCAAAGTAATTAGTTGATCAATCGTTGATCAATTTCAGTTTCCTAGTTTCCTAGTTGGTAATCCAATCAAAAGACGTGCAGGCACTACGCCTGCTAGCTGGCTCCTGTGTAACACTGGAGCCAGCCAGCAGGCATACAATAGCCAACTCTAAAGCTGATTGGTTGACACCAAATTTTAAATTGGTTGACACTAAATTTTCCATTCACTTTAAGCTACAAGCGCCCGCACTGTTGATTCTGAAGGCCTGAGGGCAGATTTTAGACCCCTGGCAACACATGATGTCTAAATATGATTGGATAAACTATCTAACATAAAGACCAGCCCTCCGAATCTCAACCTGGGGCTGGAAGCAGTGCAACCAAGAGGAATGCTATGAAATGAAGATTGTAACTCTTACTCTGGGGAATAATTTAATACATATTTGTGGGAAAATATATTTAAAAAGATTATATTCTGATGATGTTTAGGCCAGCAGAGAAGGCCTTGCTGGCCCTGACGGCCCACCACTGCTTTATTGGCATGGGAAGCATGTGTTAACATTGCCAAAGCAAGTGAGGTCGATAATATACAAAAGTGAAATAAACAATAAAAATTAACAGTATACATTACACATACAGAAGTTTCAAAACAATAAAGACATTACAAATGTCATATTACGTATATATACAGTGTTGCAACAATGTACAAATGTACACAAGGGAAAATAAATAAGCATAAATATGGGTTGTATTTACAATGGTGTTTGTTCTTCACTGGTTGCCCTTTTCTTGTGGCAAGAGGTCAGAAATCTTGATGCTGTGATGGCACACTGTGGAACTTCACCCAGTAGATATGGGAGTTTATCAAAATTGGGTTTGATTTCGAATTCTTTGTGGATCTGTGTAATCTGAGGGAAATATGTGTCTCTAATATGGTCATACATTGAACAGGAGGTTAGGAAGTGCAGCTCAGTTTCCACCTCATTTTGTGGGCAGTGTGCACATAGCCTGTCTTCTCTTGAGAGCCAGGTCTGTCTACGGCGGCCTTCTCAATGGCAAGGCTATGCTCACTGAGTCTGTACATAGTCAAAGCTTTCCTTAAGTTTGGGTCAGTCACAGTGGTCAGGTATTCTGCCACTGTGTACTCTCTGTGTAGGGCCAAATAGCATTCTAGTTTGCTCCCTCCACTGGGATTCTCTGCCTCTAACCCTGAGTCACTGGATTACAGTTGCTCTTTCATGCCTTCCCTAGGAGGGGTGCATCACTCCAGTTTCAACTGCTCTGCCTGCGGCTATGGAACCCTGACCTGTTCACTGTGATTACTATTATTTGACCATGCTGGTCATTTATGAACATTTGAACATCTTGGCCATGTTCTGTTATAATCTTCACCCGGCACAGCAAGAAGAGGACTGGCCACCCCTCATAGCCTGGTTCCTCTCTAGGTTTCTTCCTAGGTTTTGGCCTAGAAAGGCCAAAGGGAGTTTTTCCTAGCCACCGTGCTTCTACACCTGCATTGCTTGCAGGTGCATTGCTTGGGGTTTTAGGATGGGTTTCTGTACAACACTTTGATGTATCAGCTGATGTAAGAAGGGCTATATAAATACATATTATTTGTATTTAATTGGTACATGTAGGTAGGGATAACGTGACTATGCATTGATAATCAATAGGGAGTAGCAGCAGTGTAAAAAAAAATGTATATAGTCCGGGTCGCCATTTGAGTAATAATTCTGCAGCCTTATTGCTTGGGGGTAGAAGCTTTAAGGAGCCTTTTCGACATAGACTTGGCGCTCCAGTACCACTTGCCATTCAGTTGCATAGAGAACAGTCTATGACATGGGTGACTGGAGTCGTCGACAATTTTTAGGCCTTCCTCTGACACCGTCGAGTATATAGGTCCTGGATGGCAGGAAGCTTGGCTCCAGTGATGTACTGGGCTGTAGGCACTACCGTCTGTAGTGCCTTACTGTCGGAGGCCGAGCAGTTTCAATACCAGGCGGTGATGCAACCGATGCTCTCGATGATGCAGCTGTATTAGTTTTTGAGGATTTGGGGACCCATTCCAAATCTTTTCAGTCTCCTGACGGGGTAAAGGTTTGGTCGTGCCCTCTTCACGACTGTCTTGGTGTGTTTGGCCCATGATAGTATGTTGGTGATGTGGACACCACGGACGTCAAACTCTCTTCCCGCTCCACGGGATGTTAATGATGTTAATGGGGGTGTGTTCGGCCCTCATTTCCTGTAGTCCACGATCATATCCTTTGTCTTGCTCACGTTGAGGGAGAGGTTGTGGTCTTTGCACAACACGGTCAGGTCTCTGACCTCCTGCCTATAGGCTGTCTCATCATTGTTGGTGATCAGGCCTAACACTGTTGTGTTGTCAGCAAACTTAATGATTGTGTTGGAGTCATGCTTGGCTACGCTGTTGTGGGTGAACAGGCAGTACAGGAGGGGACTAAACATGCACCCCTGAGGGTTCCCCGTGTTGAGGATCAGCGTGGCAGATGTGTTGTTACCTACCCTTACCACCTGGGGGGAGGTGTTTAGTCCCAGGGTCCTTAGCTTAGTGATGAGCTGTGTGAGCACTATAGTGTTGAACGCTGAGCTGTAGTCAATGAACAGCATTCTCACATTGGTGTTCCTTTTGTCCAGGTGGGAAAGGGCAGCGTGGAGTGCGATTGAGATTGCGCCATCTGTGTATCTGTTAGGGCAGTATGTGAATTGGAATGGGTCTCGGGTTTCTGGGATAATGGTGTTGATGTGAGCCATGACCATCCTTTCAAAGAACTTCAAGGCTGCCGCCGTGAGTGCTACGGGGCGGTAGTCATTTAGGCAGTTTACCTTCGCTTTCTTGGGCACAGGGACTATGGTGGTCTGCTTGAAACATGTAGATCTTACAGACTCGGTCAGGGAGAGGTTGAAATTGTCTGTGAAGACACTTGACAGTTGGTCCACACATGCTCTGAGTACACGTCCTGGTTATCAGTCTGGCCCTGTAGCCTTGTGAATGTTGACCTGTTTCAAGGTATTGGTCACATCGACTATGGAGAGCTTGATCACACAGTCGTCCGGAAAAGCTGGTGCTCTCATGCATGCTTCAGTGCTACTTGCCTCGAAGCAAGCATAAAAGGCATTTAGCCCATCGTGTCACTGGGCAGCTCGTGGCTGTGTTTCCCTTTGTAGTCCGCAATAGTTTTCAAGCTCTGCCACATCCGACTAGGGTCAGAGCCGGTGTAGTAGGATTCAATCTTAATCCTGTATTAACGCTTTGCCTGTTTGATAGTTCATCTGAGGGCATAGCAGGATTTCTTATAAGCGTCCGGATTAGTTTCCCGCTCCTTGAAAGCAGCAGCTCTAACTTTAGCTCGGTCTAGATGTTGGCTGTAACCCATGACTTCTGGTTGGGATATGTACGTACAGTCACTGTGGAGACAACGTCGTCGATGCACTTAATGATGAAACCGGTGACTGATGTGGTGTACTCCTCAATGCCATTGGATGAATCCCAAAGAAGCATGTTGGCTGGTCTACATTGGTGATTTCACACCTTCCCTGAGATCTGAAGCCAACTGTAACTCAGATTTACAGTATCTTGTTGGCTTTGAGTGGTGTGTGTTGTTGTGGGGAAGGTTGTGAGTTCATGCTCCAGATGGGGCAGAACTGAATAAACTCCGTTCCATATGTACTTGGTCATTAGTTGGCCTAGCGGGCAGTCTAAGCATCTAACTGCAGTTGATGAGGTACGCATTTAGTAGCACTGCACAATGAGACAGGAAATCAGTTCACTGCGACAGCAGGGAGAGGTAGAAGCAGACAAAATAGCAGACAACTCAAACATGCTGAAGTGATTTCAGAAATAATGATGAATTGTTTATCTTTTTAAAAAGTGGGAAAAGTACAGTGGTATTGAGCGTGAGAGGTCTTGAAAGTGTGGGGAGAAAGGACATGCCTGTGTGTGTGTGCGCGTGTGATTTATATGAGAGTGTGAACCTACCCTACCAATCTAACACATTCTCCACATCTGTGTGTTTGTGATGTTGCCCCCTTGTGGAAGGAATGCACTACACATAACACTCTTCCTTACTGGCTGACAAAGCTCCACACAACCTTGTCAGCAAAACAGCCCAAATCCTCTAAACTGCCTGAACAATGGACAATTAAACAAAAAGAAACAGGAATTAAGGACATTTCAGCGAAACTCCAGACATTATACCAGACTTCCTTTGCTGTTATTAGTTAGCTGTTTGTTTGTAATGGACTCTTGGAGGCCTACCATTGGCTACAAGGAGGGTCCTATGACAGCCAGTCATAGTCAGTCAGTCAGTCAGTCAGTCAGCGTTAGGCCGTCAGTCATTCAGCCAGAATGCCGTTAGTCTTTGAGTTAGAGGCAGGCATTTTTAGGCTATAACATTAGGTGCAGTCTAATTGACAACAAATCTGTGGTTCTCTATCTGTCATATCAGCATTACCTCTGTTTTTATGGAGTGTGTGGAAGTTCGAGCGCCGTCCACAAGCGAATGTGTGCACAGTGATGTGTATATGTGTGCATTAGCTGTACTGTGGTATAGTGATGCACCGACATTATATCTATCATCCAGGTATCTTTCCTCTCCTCCCTTGGGCCACACCTAAAACAATTAGACTTAATTGAAGTGGCAGAATTCCAGTCTGGGAGAAAGATACTATGGATGGCTATCTTTTACCAGTCTACCAGAGAGAGAGACTTCAACCAGATAATTCTCCGTCTAGGAATATGTAGACCAGGGTAAATCCGCTCTCTGACACAATCCGTGTCCATTCAGTTCAGAGTTCACTCACACATGGCTAAAAGCTGTCTCTGTATCGAAAAGCAATGTGCTGAATAAGATGTCATTACTGATATAGAAACTAGGACAGATTAAATGGTTTGTAGCTACAGTATAGCTCTTGGGAGTTTTAAACACCAAATGGTTATTTTTGTTATAATCACACATATTCATTTCATTATTTTCTTGACCTGAAGTGACCTTTAAGTCAACTTTAATTTACACCAAAGGAACAACAATTATTTACTTTTATGGGGAATCTAACATTTTCACTGGACACTAATAACAGGCATTTGGAATTATAATTATGAAGAAACCAATTGAGAAAACAATGGTGGATCTGTCTCACTAACACAGCCTGGGTTTTTAGAATGGTTGGGATATTTGTAGAGAGAGAGAGAGAGAGGGAGATGTGTGTTTAAAACGCTAGCCAAACATTTGCTATACTGGATCACCTGTTAGAGGAACAAACACAGCATCCAGGGCAGGCAAGCCACAGATCCCACAGAGTCAGGAAGTCACAACCAGGGCATGGGGACATGTGACAGGAGAAAAGGAGCTTGTCTTGTCTCATTCTTCCGGCCTCTAGCCTAGAGAGTTTACCTGTGGGAGCAGCACAGGCAGAGTAGTAGTAGTGCTGTAACTAATTTCAGCTATGTGGATGTGTCTCTAGACTCTAGAGAGACACAGGGGTGGAACTTTAAAAGTGTAGATAAAACAAGAATAGTTACAAAAAAAATCCTTAACAGGATCTGTGTCCCCCCAACGAGACTAAAATATTATATTTTATAAAAACTTCTTTTTATTTTTTTTAAACCTAAAACTTAAAACCTAGAATCTAAAAATTCTCAATCAAAATAACTAAATGATCCATGGTATGACCATCTTAAAACAATTCAATATGTTTATTACCCCCCTTTTAGAGGCTAAAACATCTACATTATTAGTATTTTTTAAAGAAGAAACAACACAACGATACTGGATATTCAGAACCAGGAAAGAACACATCTGACACACAAAAAAAGACAGATCTAAACTGTTGCGCCTCCGGCCTTGTTCATCTGAATAGGCAGAAACGTGCCTGAATCCCTCTCCGGTCTGCATGTGAGACAGTCAGAGAAAATAGATCAGTCGATCTGTCTTCCGTGTCAGCTGAGAGGCAGGAAGCGTAGCCCAGTACTGCTGCTGCTGTACTTCCTCTAGCCGTCTGAGGCCTGCTTGTTAGATTAGGAGTTCTAGTGAGAAAGAGCTGTTTACTGACTGCCGTTCCACTGTGCTCTGCAGTCAGACAGTCAGCTGCTTGCACAGTAGCTATAGGAATGATTCCAATACTGTAGATACTAGCTATACATACTAGCTATACATACTAGCTACAGATACTAGCTGTAGATACTAGCTATACATACTAGCTGTAGATACTAGCTATAGATACTAGCTATAGATACTAGCTGTAGATACTAGCTATACATACTAGCTATACATACTAGCTATAGATACTAGCTATAGATACTAGCTGTAGATACTAGCTATACATACTAGCTGTAGATACTAGCTATAGATACTAGCTATAGATACTAGCTGTAGATACTAGCTATACATACTAGCTGCAGATACTAGCTATAGATACTAACTGTAGATACTAGCTATAGATACTAGCTATAGATACTAGCTATACATACTAGCTATAAATACTAGCTATAGATACTAGCTATAGGAATGATTACAATACTGTAGATACTAGCTATAGATACTAGCTGTAGATACTAGCTATAGATACTAGCTATAGATACTAGCTATAGGAATTATTCCAATACTGTAGATACTAGCTATACATACTAGCTATATATACCAGCTGTAGATACTACCTATAGATACTAGCTGTAGATACTAGCTATAGGAATTATTCCAATACTGTAGATACTAGCTATACTTACTAGCTATACATACTAGCTGTAGATATTACCTATAGATACTAGCTGTAGATACTAGCTAAATTTACTAGCTATAGATACTACCTATAGATACTAGCTATAGATACTAGCTATATTTACTAGCTATAGATACTAGCTATACATACTAGCTATATATACTAGCTATAGGAATTATTCCAATAGTGTAGATACTAGCTATACTTACTAGCTATACATACTAGCTGTAGATACTACCTATAAATACTAGCTGTAGATACTAGCTATATTTACTAGCTATAGATACTACCTATAGATACTACCTGTAGATACTAGCTATAGGAATGATTCCAATACTGTAGATACTAGCTATACATACTAGCTATATATACTAGCTATAGGAATTATTCCAATACTGTAGACACTAGCGATACATACTAGCTATAGATACTAGCTATACATACTAGCTATAGATACTCCCTATAGATACTAGCTATAGATACTAGCTATAGATACTAAATGTAGATACTAGCTATATTTACTAGCTATATTTGCTAGCTATATATACTAGCTATATTTACTAGCTATAGATACTAGCTATAGATGCTAGCTGGAGATACTAGCTATAGATACTAGCTGGAGATACTAGCTGGAGATACTAGCTATAGATACTAGCTGGAGATACTAGCTATATTTACTAGCTATAGATACTTGCTATCGTCATAGGATTCCACCTTTCCAACAAGTAAATTCGTAAAATTTCTGCCCTGCTAGAGTTTCCCCGGTCAACTATAAGTACTGTTATTTTGAAGTCTAGGAGCAACAACGGCTCAGCCGCGAAGTGGTAAGCCACACAAACTCACAGATTCCACCTTTCCAACACCTTTCCAACTATAAGTAGACAACCGAGTGCTGAAGCATGGGTGGGGGGGGGGGGGGGTATTTTATTCCTAAATCCCCTCTAGTCTTCTCTCAGAATGTGATATTGTTCCTTACAGGCCTAATAGCCATGTGAGTTAGCAGGAAAAGGCTCTTTCTGAATGAGTCCGGGTGAGTAAACAGAGAGCCATTGAACACAGCTAAGCCAGTCAGTCTAATGTTGTTTACTGGAACCCTGCCAGGCTGCAACTGGCTGAATCAAGCACATGATGGAGCAGGGAGTGCAGTGGGCATGGTCGGCCGGTCTGAGAAGGCCCCCACTGGGGAGAGACACATGAGGTGAGGTGGTGCATGGGTGGATTGGTTAGACACACACGATCGCACACGCAAACAACCCAGACCAATAAGAAATCTGTTAAGCCACTCAAAACTGCTATTTTAATAAATTAAAAAATCCAATATTTAGTTCTACAGTTTAGTTATCCTCTTCTCCCTCTCATCTCTCTCCTCTTCTCACCCCTCTCTTCCCTTACCCCTCACCCCTATTCCCTCCCTCACCTCTGACCTCTCTCCCCTCTCTTCTTACCCTTCTTCTCTCACCTCTCTCCCTTCACCCCTCACCACTCACCCCTCACTCTCTCACCAATCACCCCTCACCTTCACCCAATACCTATCACTCATCACCCTCACCCTCACCCCTCTCCCCCTCACATGATATTGTTGAAAGGGAAAGGGGGATACCGAGTCAGTTATACAACTGAATGCCTACAACTGCAATGTGTCTTCCACATTTCACCCAACCTCTCTGAATCAGAGATGTGCGGGGGCTGCCTTAATCGACATCCACGTCTTCGGCGCCCAGGGAACAGTGGGTGAAGTGACAACTTCAACTTGGAAAGAGACTACTGCAAGTCTGAGCGGAACAAATACATCATTATGAAACAGAGATATGAACCATCAAGGATATATTCTAGACCACCCATCAGAGCTACTGGATATCTATGGGAGAAGTTCTGAGATTTAACCCTCATTTGCTCATGCTGTACTTCTTCCAAATAGGATATGCTTGAAGAAGTACTGTACTTCCCTTTAATTATTACAGCACTGACTCTGGTCCGGAGGGGTAGAAAGGAAAGAGTCTGTATGATAGAGGACGTGAGAATACCACATCACATCGTCTGATCATGGTATTCCTTGATACCATGCTGCTAACACGTTTTAAATGTCAAAGTCTCTCCCATTCTTTCTCACTCAATTCAATTCAATTCAATGGACTTTATTGGCATATATTTACATTGCCAAACCAAATAAAATGGGTAAACAAAAGTGAAATATGACGGGAAATCAAGGCTAAGTGCATGTTTTCCACCTTGACTTTTTCAATCATAGATTTTCCTTTTATCAAGTGTCAAGTCTCCCACTCTCTCCTCTCTCCCTCTCCTCCCTTCATCTCTATCAATTCAATTCAAGAGGCTTTATTGGCATGGGAAACATATGTTGACATTGCCAAAGCAAGTGAAATGGTGAAACAAAAGTGAAATAAACAATAAAAAGTGAACAGTAAATATTACACTCACACAAGTTCCAAAAGAATAAAGTCATTTCAAATGTCATATCTCTATATACAGTGTTGTAATGATGTGAATTGTGTGAATTCATGGTTGGTGAACGGACCCCAGACATCACAACCGTAAAGGGCAATGTGTTCTATAACTGATTCAACTATTTTTAGCCAGATCCTAATTTGTATGTTCCTTTTGATGGCATAATAGACTCTTCTTGCCTTGTCTCTCAGATCATTCACAGCTTTGTGGAAGTTACTTGTGGAGCTGATGTTGAGGCCAAGGTATGTATAGTTTTTTGTGTGCTTAAGGACAAAGGTGTCCAGCTGGAATTTGCATTTTGTGGTCCTGGCAACTGGACCGTTTTTGGGACACCGCTATTTTTGTCTTACTGAGATTTACTGTCAGGGCCCAGGTCTGACAAGGCCCAGGTCTGTCAGGGCCCAGGTCTGTCAGGGCCCAGGTCTGTCAGGGCCCAGGTTTGACAGGGCCCAGGTCTGTCAGGGCCCAGATCTGTCAGGGCCCAGGTCTGTCAGGGCCCAGGTCTGACAGAATCTGTATGGAAGAGCTAGGTGCTGCTGTCGGCCCTCCTTGGCTGTGGACAGAAGGACCAGATCTGTATATTTTATCATGTCATTGAGGATACCATCAACACCACAGGCCTTTTGGGATTGGAGGGTTTGTATTTTGTCCTATAGTTCATTCAATGTATTTGAAGAATCCAGTGGGGTCTGTATCGTTGATTCTAAGATTTGTAATTGATTGTGTATATATTTTTGCTTTTTGTTCTTTGTTATAGAGCCAACATGTTTGGAGAAGTGGTTTATCCACACATTCGTTTTGGATCGATAACTCTTGTTTGTTTAGTGTTTTCCAATTTTCCCAGAAGTCGTTAGATTCCATTGATTTGTCAATTACATTGAGCTGATTTCTGATATGCTGTTCCTTCTTTTTCCGTAGTGTATTTCTGTATTGTTTTAGTGATTCACCATAGTGAAGGCGTAGACTCAGGTTTTCTGGGTTTCTATGGTTTTGCTTGGACAGGTTTCTCAATTTCATACTTAGGTTTTTGCGTTCTTCATCAAACCATTTGTCATTGTTTTTAATTTTCTTAGGTTGACTGCTTGACATTTTTAGATTTGATAGGGAAGCTGAGAGGTCAAATATGCTGTTTAGGTTTTCTAAGTTGACACCTTCACTATTACTGTGAAATGTTTGTCCAGGAAGTCGTCTGAAAGGGATTGAATGTGTTGTTGCCTAATTGTTTTTTTGTAGTTTTCTACACTACTTTCCTTCCATCTATAGCATTTCTTAATACTGTTCAGTTCCTTTGGCTTTGATGCCTCAATGCTCTGTTCAGGTATGCTGTGATTTTGCTGTGACCTGATAGGGGTGTCAGTGGGCTGACTGTGAACGCTCTGAGAGACTCTGGGTTGAGGTCAGTGATAAAGTAATCTACAGTACTACTGCCAGGGGATGAGCTGTAGGTGTACCTACCATAGGAGTCTCCTTCAAAGCCTACCATTGACTATGTACAGACCCAGCGTGTAACAGAGCTGTAGGTGTACCTACCGTAGGAGTCTCCTCGAAGCCTACCATAGACTATGTACAGACCCAGTGTACATAGTCAAGCTACAGGAGGTGTGACCCATTTTGTCATAATTGTGTCTGGAGGGGCATATTTGGGAAGGAATACTGTAACCTCCAGGTAGGTGTTTGTACCCCTGTGTGCTGAGGGTGTCAGGATCTTGTCCAGTTCTGGCATTTAGGTCGCCACAGACTAGTACTTGTCCCTGGGCCTGGAAATTGTTGATCTCCCCCTCTAGGATGGAGGAGCTGTCCTCGTTAAAGTATATGGATTCTATTGGGGGGATATAGGCACACATGAGGACATTTTTCTCTGTTAATTCATTTCTAGCCCGATGTAAAATGTTCCTGTTTTGACTAATTTAATAAAGTGGGTTAGGTCTGCCAAATTAGCATACCCCTTGAGTGCTCTTCCATGTTTCACACCTGGTAGTTTGGTGGATGGGAGTACCAGCTCTCTGTAACCTAGAGGAAAACCAGTGGGTCCATCTCCTCTATACCATGTTTATTGAAGGATGACAATGTCTGTATTTCTGATTTCTTTGCTGAAGTCTGGGTCCCTGCTCTTTAGGCCAAAGGAAGATGACCTCAGACCATGTATATTCCAGGATGAGATAGAGACTCTCACTCTCTCTCCATTCTCTCCATTCTATCCAGAACCTCAAGGGGTTGCACCCTCTGTGGAAATGGTTCTACATAGAATCCCAAAATGTTCTAACTGGAACCAAAAAGGGTTCTTCAAAGGGTTCTCCTATGGTGACAGCATAATAACACTTTTTGGTTACAGGTTACCCTTTTGGTTCTAGGTATAACCTTTTTGGGTTCTATGTAGAACCCTTCCCACACAGGGTTCCACATGAAACCACAAAAGGTTCTACCTGGAACCAGAAAAGGGTTGACCTATGAGGAAAAAAACATTTTTTTGTGAAGGGCAAGGAGGAAATGAAGAAAGCGCTTCATCTCTCTCTTGTTAGATTTGTCAGAATTCTACAGAAAGGCTGAAAGTTGTTGATTGGACCAGGAATAACGCCTTATCTAGGGTTTAGATTTTCCCTGTTCAGGTCACGTGGTCGAGAATAAATCCTGGCCCTAGTCACAGAGACCGATAGCTGTACAGAGTAATCCTTCAATGAATGTGGCCAGTTTTATTTTTATTGAACGCATCAATTGTAAGTCCATTGCCCTGGAGCAAGTGTCTGTCTACTTAATGAGTTAAATGTGTTACCACAGAGAGCAGCAGGGCGTCACAGAGGGTGGTGGGTGGTCACTCAGCCTAGCAGCTAGCTGGGTCTCTCTCTCTCTCTCCCTGGGTGGCAGACAGACAAGGAATGTCTCTTGTTTTTGGATTTGATCAATGTCTCAAATGAGCTGTGAAATCTCTCCAACTATTTACACTTGTCACGCTCTCTCTCTCTCTCTCTCTCTCTCTCTCTCTCTCTCTCTCTCTCTCTCTCTCTCGCTCTACTGTATACACAACTCCATTCTCACCATTATCACAATAACTATACTGAAGAAAAATTAAAATGCAACATCAAATCAAATTTGATTTGTCACATGTGGTCTCAAAGTGAAATGCTTACTTTACAAGCCCTTAATCAACAATGCAGTTTTAAGAGAAACACCTAAAAAATAAATAAATAAAGTAATAGATAATAATTAAACTGCAGCAGTAAAATAACAATAGCGAGGCTATATACAGGGTGTGCCGGTACAGTGTGTGCCGGTACAGAGTCAATGTGCGGGGGCACCGGTTAGTTGAGGTAATTGAGGTAATATATACATGTGGGTAGAGTTATTAAAGTTACTTATACATTGGGGCAAAAAAGTATTTCGTCAGCCACCAATTGTGCAAGTTCTCCCACTTAAAAAGATGAGAGAGGCCTGTAATTTTCATCATAGGTACACAAATCCAGAAAATCACATTGTAGGATTTTAAATTAATTTATTTGCAAATTATGGTGGAAAATAAGTACATAGATACTTACAGAGACTAGCAGCATAAATGGTGTGTGTGTGTGGGGGGGGGGGGGTCGATGTAAATAGTCTGGGTAGTCATTTACATTACATTTAAGTCATTTAGCAGACGCTCTTATCAGAGCGACTTACAAATTGGTGAATTCACCTGACATCAGTGGAACAGCCACTTTACAATAGTGCATCTAAATCATAAGGGGGGTGAGAAGGATTGCTTTATCCTATCCTAGGTATTCCTTGAAGAGGTGGGGTTTCAGGTGTCTCCGGAAGGTGGTGATTGACTCCGCTGTCCTGGCGTCGTGAGGGAGTTTGTTCCACCATTGGGGGCCAGAGCAGCGAACAGTTTTGACTGGGCTGAGCGGGAACTGTACTTCCTCAGTGGTAGGGAGGCGAGCAGGCCAGAGGTGGATGAACGCAGTGCCCTTGTTTGGGTGTAGGGCCTGATCAGAGCCTGGAGGTACTGCGGTGCCGTTCCCCTCACAGCTCCGTAGGCAAGCACCATGGTCTTGTAGCGGATGCGGGCTTCAACTGGAAGCCAGTGGAGAGAGCGGAGGAGCGGGGTGACGTGAGAGAACTTGGGAAGGTTGAACACCAGACGGGCTGCGGCGTTCTGGATGAGTTGTAGGGGTTTAATGGCACAGGCAGGGAGCCCAGCCAACAGCGAGTTGCAGTAATCCAGACGGGAGATGACAAGTGCCTGGATTAGGACCTGCGCCGCTTCCTGTGTGAGGCAGGGGCGTACTCTGCGGATGTTGTAGAGCATGAACCTACAGGAACGGGCCACCGCCTTGATGTTAGTTGAGAACGACAGGGTGTTGTCCAGGATCACGCCAAGGTTCTTAGCGCTCTGGGAGGAGGAAACAATGGAGTTGTCAACCGTGATGGCGAGATCATGGAACGGGCAGTCCTTCCCTGGGAGGAAGAGCAGCTCTGTCTTGCCGAGGTTCAGCTTGAGGTGGTGATCCGTCATCCACACTGATATGTCTGCCAGACATGCAGAGATGCGATTCGCCACCTGGTCATCAGAAGGGGGAAAGGAGAAGATTAATTGTGTGTCGTCTGCATAGCAATGATAGGAGAGACCATGTGAGGTTATGACAGAGCCAAGTGACTTGGTGTATAGCGAGAATAGGAGAGGGCCTAGAACAGAGCCCTGGGGGACACCAGTGGTGAGAGCGCGTGGCGAGGAGACAGATTCTCGCCACGCCACCTGGTAGGAGCGACCTGTCAGGTAGGACGCAATCCAAGCGTGGGCCGCACCGGAGATGCCCAACTCGGAGAGGGTGGAGAGGAGGATCTGATGGTTCACAGTGTCGAAGGCAGTCGATAGGTCTAGAAGGATGAGAGCAGAGGAGAGAGAGTTAGCTTTAGCAGTGCGGAGCGCTCCGTGATACAGAGAAGAGCAGTCTCAGTTGAATGACTAGTCTTGAAACCTGACTGATTTGGATCAAGAAGGTCATTCTGAGAGAGATAGCGGGAGAGCTGGCCAAGGACGGCACGTTCAAGAGTTTTGGAGAGAAAAGAAAGAAGGGATACTGGTCTGTAGTTGTTGACATCGGAGGGATCGAGTGTAGGTTTTTTAAGAAGGGGTGCAACTCTCGCTCTCTTGAAGACGGAAGGGACGTAGCCAGCGGTCAGGGATGAGTTGATGAGCGAGGTGAGGTAAGGGAGAAGGTCTCCGGAAAAGGTCTGGAGAAGAGAGGAGGGGATAGGGTCAAGCGGGCAGGTTGTTGGGCGGCCGGCCGTCACAAGAAGCGAGATTTCATCTGAGAGAGGGGAGAAAGAGGTCAGAGCACAGGGTAGGGCAGTGTGAGCAGAACCAGCGGTGTCGTTTGACTTAGCAAACGAGGATCGGATGTCGTCGACCTTCTTTTCAAAATGGTTGGAAGTCATCTGCAGAGAGGGGGAGGGGGGGGAGGGGAGGAGGATTCAGGAGGGAGGAGAAGGTGGCAAAGAGCTTCCTAGGGTTAGAGGCAGATGCTTGAATTTAGAGTGGAAGAAAGTGGCTTTAGCAGCAGAGACAGAGGAGGAAAATGTAGGGAGTGAAAGGATGCCAGTTTTCCTCCATTTCCGCTCGGCTGCCTGGAGCACTGTTCTGTGAGCTCGCAATGAGTCGTCGAGCCACGGAGCGGGAGGGGAGGACCGAGCCGGCCTGGAGGATAGGGGACATAGAGAGTCAAAGGATGCAGAAAGGGAAGAGAGGAGGGTTGAGGAGGCAGAATCAGGAGATAGGTTGGAGAAGGTATGAGCAGAGGGAAGAGATGATAGGATGGAAGAGGAGAGAGTAGCGGGGGAGAGAGAGCGAAGGTTGGGACGGCGCGATACCATCCGAGTAGGGGCAGTGTGGGAAGTGTTGGATGAGAGCGAGAGGGAAAAGGATACAAGGTAGTGGTCGGAGACTTGGAGGGGAGTTGCAATGAGGTTAGTGGAAGAACAGCATCTAGTAAAGATGAGGTCGAGCGTATTGCCTGCCTTGTGAGTAGGGGGAAGGTGAGAGGGTGAGGTCAAAGAGGAGAGGAGTGGAAAGAAGGAGGCAGAGAGGAATGAGTCAAAGGTAGACGTGGGGAGGTTAAAGTCGCCCAGGACTGTGAGAGGTGAGCCGTCCTCAGGAAAGGAGCTTATCAAGGCATCAAGCTCATTGATGAACTCTCCGAGGGAACCTGGAGGGCGATAAATGATAAGGATGTTAAGCTTGAAAGGGCTGGTAACTGTGACAGCATGGAATTCAAAGGAGGCGATAGACAGATGGGTAAGGGGAGAAAGAGAGAATGACCACTTGGGAGAGATGAGGATCCCGGTGCCACCACCCCGCTGACCAGAAGCTCGGGTGTGCGAGAACACGTGGGCGGACGAAGAGAGAGCAGTAGGAGTAGCAGTGTTGTCTGTGGTGATCCATGTTTCCGTCAGTGCCAAGAAGTCGAGGGACTGGAGGGAGGCATAGGCTGAGATGAACTCTGCCTTGTTGGCCGCAGATCGGCAGTTCCAGAGGCTACCGGAGACCTGGAACTCCACGTGGGTCGTGCGCGCTGGGACCACCAGATTAGGGCATGCGGCCACGCGGTGTGGAGCGTTTGTATGGTCTGTGCAGAGAGGAGAGAACAGGGATAGATAGACACATAGTTGACAGGCTACAGAAGAGGCTACGCTAATGCAAAGGAGATTGGAATGACAAGTGGACTACACTTATCGAATGTTCAGAACGTTAAACTTACGTAGCAAGAATCTTATTGACTAAAATGATTGAAATGATACAGTACTGCTGGAGTAGGCTAGCTGGCAGTGGCTACGTTGTTGACACTACACTAATCAAGTCGTCCGCCGAGTGTAATAGTTTCTACAGTGCTGCTATTCGGGGCTAGCTGGCTAGCTAGCAGTGTTGATTACGTAACGTTACGTTAAAAGAAAGACAATAGCTGGCTAGCTAACCTAGAAAATCACTCCAGACTACACAATTGTCTTAGATATAAAGACGGCTATGTAGCTGGCTAGCTACGATCAAACAAATCAAACCGTTGTACTGTAATGAAGTGAAATGAAAATGTGATACTACCTGTGGAGCGAGGCGGAATGTTGACCGGGTTGTTGAAGTTCAATTCGGAAGACGTTGGCTAGCTGTTGGCTAGCTAGCTAGCAGTGACTCCTACGTTAAGGACGACAAATAGCTGGCTAGCTAACCTCGGTAAATTAAGATAATCACTCTAATCACTCTAAGTCTACACACTCTAAACTACACAATTACCTTGGATACGAAGACAGCAAAGACAACTATGTAGGTAGCTAACACTACACTAATCGAGTCGTTGAGTGTAATAGTTTCTACAGTGCTAGTGGACGTTAGCTAGCTGCTGTGCTAGTGGACGTTAGCTAGCTGCTGGGCAGAAAGCAGTGTAGACTACGTTAGGACGACGAAATACGATAATTACGCAATTATCTTTGATACAAAGACGGCTATGTAGCTAGCTAAGAAGAAATTGCTAAGATTAGACAAATCAAACCGTTGTACTATAATGAAATGTAATGAAAATGTAATGAAAAGTTATACTACCTGCGGACCGAAGTGTAGATGCGACCGCTCGCTCCAACCCGGAACCGAATTAGATGTTCTGGAGTCTCATTGCTTGGGGGTAGAAGCTGTTTAGAAGCCTCTTGGACCTAGACTTGATACAAAGACGGCTATGTAGCTAGCTAAGAAGAAATTGCTAAGATTAGACAAATCAAACCGTTGTACTATAATGAAATGTAATGAAAATGTAATGAAAAGTTATACTACCTGCGGACCGAAGTGTAGATGCGATCGCTCCAACCCGGAACCTGATTAGATGTTCAGGAGTCTCATTGCTTGGGGTAGAAGCTGTTTAGAAGCCTCTTGGACCTAGACTTGGCGATCCGGTACAACTTGTCATGCGGTAGCAGAGAGAACATTCTATGACTAGGGTGGCTGGAGTATTTGGACATTTTTAGGGCCTTCCTCTGACACCGTCTGGTATAGAGGTCCTGGATGGCAGGAAGCTTGGCCCCAGTGAAGCACTGGGCCGTACGCACTACCCTCTGTAGCGCCTTGAGGTCAAAGGCCGAGCAGTTGCCATACCAAGCAGTGATGCAACCAGTCAGGTGCAGCTGATGGTGCAGCTGTAGAACCTTTTGAGGATTTGGGGACCCATGCCAAATCTTTTCAGTCTCCTGAGGGGGAATAGGTTTTGTCGTGCCCTCTTCACAACTGTATTGGTGTTCTTGGACCATGTTAGTTTGTTGGTGATGTGGACACCAAGGAACTTGAAGCTCTCAACCTGCTCCACTACAGCCCTGTCGATGAGAATTGGGACGTGCTCAGCTCTCCTTTTCCTGTAGTCTACAATCATCTCCTTAGTCTTGATCACATTAAGGGAGAGGTTGTTGCCCTGGCATCACACAAGTCATCTGTTTGAGAAACAGACACCCCACAAGTCAACAACTGTCAGCTTCATTAAATAGTACCCGCAAAACACCAACCTCAACGTCAACAGTGAAGAGGCGACACCGGGATGCTGGCCTTCCAGGCAGAGTTCCTCTGTCCAGTGTCTGTGTTCTTTTGCCCATCTTAATCTTTAATTTTTATTGGCCAGTCTGAGATGTGGCTTTTTCTTTGCAACTCTGCTTCGAAGGCCAGCATCCCGGAGTCGCCTCTTCACTGTTGATGTTGAGACTGGTGTTTTGCGGGTCCTATTTAATGAAGCTGCCAGTTGAGGACTTGTGAGGCGTCTGTTTCTCAAACTAGACACGAATGTACTTAGATATTCCATAAAGAAATCTGCCGTTTCCAGCTACAATATTCATTGACAACATAACATTGTCTATACCGTATTTCTGATGAATGTGATGTTATTTAAATTGACAAAAAAGTGTGCTTTTCTTTCAAAAACAAACTTTGGAACGTTAGTGTAGGTGTTCCTCTTTCCAGGTGTGAAAGGGCAGGTGTTCCTCTTGTCCAGGTGTGAAAGGGCAGTGTGGGTGTTCCTCTTGTCCAGTGTGAAAGGGCAGGTGTTCCTCTTGTCCAGGTGTGAAAGGGCAGTGTAGGTGTTCCTCTTGTCCAGGTGTGAAAGGGCAGTGTAGGTGTTCCTCTTGTCCAGGTGTGAAAGGGCAGTGTGGGTGTTCCTCTTGTCCAGGTGTGAAATGGCAGTGTGGGTGTTCCTCTTGTCCAGGTGTGAAAGGGCAGTGTAGGTGTGTGTCCTGAAAGGGCAGTGTTGTTCCTCTTGTCCAGGTGTGAAAGGGCAGTGTAGGTGTTCCTCTTGTCCAGGTGTGAAAGGGCAGTGTGGGTGTTCCTCTTGTCCAGGTGTGAAATGGCAGTGTGGGTGTTCTCTTGTCCAGGTGTGAAAGGGCAGTGTAGGTGTTCCTCTTGTCCAGGTGTGAAAGGGCAGTGTAGGTGTTCCTCTTGTCCAGGTGTGAAAAAGGGCAGGTGTGTGGGTGTTCCTCTTGTCCAGGTATGAAAGGGAAGTGTAGGTGTTCCTCTTGTCCAGGTGTGAAAGGGCAGTGTGGAGTGCAATAGAGATGCCATCATCTGTGGATCTGTTTGGGGGGTATGCAAATTGGAGTGGGTCTAGTGTTCCTGGGATAATGGTGTTGATGTGAGCCATGACCAGCCTTTCAAAGCACTTCATGCCTACAGACGTGAGTGCTACGGGTCGTTAGTCATTTAGACAGGTTACCTTAGTGGGCACAGGGACTATGGTGGTCTGCTTGAAACATGTTGGTATTACAGACTCAGACAGGGAGAGACTGAAAATGTCAGTGATTTTTAAAGGTATTACTCACACAGTCATCCAGAACAGCTGGTGCTCTCATACATGTTTCAGTGTTACTTGCCTCAAAGCGAGCATAGAAGTAATTTAGCTCGCCGGTAGGCTCGTGTCACTGGGGAGCTCTCGGCTTTGCTTACCTTTGTAGTCCGTAATAGTTTGCGAGCCCTGCCACATCCGACGAGCTTCAAAGCCAGTGAAGTACGATTCGATCTTATTCCTGTATTGATGCTTTGCCTATTTGATGGTTCGTCAGAAGGCATAGCGGATTTATTATATACTTCGGGGTTAGATTCCCGCTCCTTGAAAGCGGCAGCTCTACCCTTTAGCTCAGTGCGGATGTTGTCTGTAATCCATGGCTTCTGGTTGGGGTATGGACATACAGTCACTGTGGGGACGACATCATCAATGCACTTATTGATGAAGCCAGTGACTGATGTGGTGTACTCCTCAATGCCATCGGAAGAATCTCGGAACATATTCCAGTCTGTCATAGCAAAACAGTCCTGTAGTTTAGCATCTGCTTCATCTGACCACTTTTTTTATTGACTGAGTCACTGGTGCTCCCTGCTTAAATTTTTGCTTGTAAGCAGGAATCAGGAGGATAGAATTATGGTCAGATTTGCCAAATGGAGGTCGAGGGAGAGCTTTGTTTGCATCTCTGTGTGTGGAGTAAAGATGGTCCAGAGGTTTTTGGAATTGTCTGGACTCAGTCGATACTGCAGGTGAAGTAGCCGGATGTGGAGGTTCTGGGCTGGCTTGGTTACCTGTGGTCTGCGGTTCTGAGGCCGCTTGGACGTACTGCCAAATTCTCTAAAGCGACGTTATGGTAGAGAAATTAACATTCAACCCTCTGGCAACAACTCTGGTTGACATTCCTGCAGAAAGCATGCAAATGTCACGCTCCCTCAAAACTTGAGACATCTGTGGCATTGTGTTGTGTGACAAAACTGCACATTTCAGCGAGGCCTTTTATTGTCCCCAGCACAAGGTGCACCTGTGTAATGATCATGCTGTTTAATAAGCTTCTTGATATGCCACACCTCTCAGGTTATCTTGGCAAAGGAAAAATGTTCAGTAACAGGGATATAAACACATTTGTGCACAACATTTGAGAAAAATAACCTTTTTGTGCATGGGACCTTCACTTTACATTTAAGCATTTATATATTTGTTCAGTGTAATATGCTATACATACTTTTACATTTTGAATCTCTTTTTGGAATTACAGATAGTCGGTAGTTGTGGATCTGGTTTGTGGTTGGGGTACAGTGAGATATGTACAGTACATTATAGTTTCATATGCCATAAGGGATATGCTACGAGAGACTTTCCTTGTGGTCCATAACATATGACACTGTGGTGTTGGGGCACTGTTTGTACACAGACATGTAAACAGAACATCTCTGGAGTTGTCCTCGGACAACTAGATTTTCTAGAATTCACAAAGTGTCTTTAAATCGTTTTCCATGAGCCTCTATTTTAGAGCTTTGCCTGAAATACCTTACCTCCAATTACATCAGACAGCTGCTGTGTGTTTTGGGATTGTAAATACAGAGATACATCTGCATCGCATACCTACCCGTAGGGTTGATATACTGTATTGTACCTCATACTGATAGAGTTGAGATGGAACCTCTTTCTGAATGGTTTCCTGTTTCCTGTTTCCCTTTCACACCTTCAGTGCATCCAGACTCAAGACAGTGGATACAGACAGACAACGAGACAGTTAATACAGACATCATGACAGTTAATACATCATGACAGTTAATACAGACAACATAACAGTTAATACAGACAGACAACAAGACAGTTAATACAGACATCATGACAGTTAATAACATCATGACAGTTAATACAGACATCATGACAGTTAATAACATCATGACAGTTAATACAGACAACATAACAGTTAATAACATCATGACAGTTAATACAGACAACATGGCAGTTAATAACATCATGACAGTTAATACAGACATCATGACAGTTAATAACATCATGACAGTTAATACAGACAACATGGCAGTTAATAACATCATGACAGTTAATACAGACATCATGACAGTTAATAACATCATGACAGTTAATACAGACAACATAACAGTTAATACAGACAGACACCAAGACAGTTACTACTGACAGACAACAAGAGAGTTAATACAGACAACAAGACAGTTCAAGACAAGACAGGTCAGGGACTGGGTTGCCCCCGGGTTCCTCCCAAAATTAATCAAGACAGGTAGACATTGCCCATATTTCAGTAGTATAGAAAGGAGGAGACAGACTACCCACACTCTCTCAATGTCTCTCCTTTTGGCCTGACATTGCCCAAAAGAAAAGACAGCCAGAGGAAACACATTATCCCTCTGTCTGTTGACTCTGTGTATATGATCCCCATGTTGCTTTTGGATGGGCCATAGAGGATCTCTCTGCTCCAGGGTAAAGAATCCAGATGTTGTCCATATTTCAGTAGGAGAGGGGGCATAGACATTGCCCATATTTCAGTAGGAGAGGGGCATAGCCATTGCCCATATTTCAATAGGAGAGGGGCATATACATTGCCCATATTTCAGAATGAGAGGGGCATAGCCATTGCCCATATTTCATAGGGGCATAGATATTACCCATATTTCAGTAGGAGAGGGGGCATAGACATTACCCATATTTCAGTAGGAGAGGGGGCATAGACATTGCCCATATTTCAGTAGGAGAGGGGGCATAGACATTGCCCATATTTCAGTAGGTAAGGGGGCATAGACATTGCCATATTTCAGTAGGAGAGGGGCATAGAATTACCCATATTTCAGTAGGAGAGGGCATAGCATAGGAGAGGGGCATAGACATTGCCCATATTTCAGTAGGAGAGGGGGCATAGATATTACCCATATTTCATTGCCCATATTTCAGTAGGAGAGGGGGCATAGACATTGCCCATATTTCAGTAGGAGAGGGGGCATAGACATTGCCCATATTTCAGTAGGAGAGGGGGCATAGACATTGCCCATATTTCAGTAGGAGAGGGGGCATAGATATTACCCATATTTCAGTAGGAGAGGGGCATAGATATTACCCATATTTCAGTAGGAGAGGGGGCATAGATATTACCCATATTTCATTGATATTACCCATATTTCAGTAGGGGCATAGATATTACCCATATTTCAGTAGGAGAGGGGCATAGATATTACCCATATTTCAGTAGGAGAGGGGCATAGATATTACCCATATTTCAGTAGGAGAGAAGGGGGCATAGATATTACCCATATTTCAGTAGGAGAGGGGGCATAGACATTGCCCATATTTCAGTAGGAGAGGGGCATAGATATTACCCATATTTCAGTAGGAATGGGGGCATAGACACATATTTCAGTGCCCATATTTCAGTAGGAGAGGGGGACATTGCCATATTTCAGTAGGAGAGGGACATTTCCCATATTTCAGTAGGAATGGGGGCATAGACATTGGCCATATTTCAGTAGGAGAGGGGCATATACATTGCCCATATTTCAGTAGGAGAGGGGACATAGATATTACCCATATTTCAGTAGGAGAGGGGACATAGATGCTGCCAATATTTCATTGAGAAAGGGGCAGAGAGCAGAATTGTCTCCTCATTTCTGCCAGGGTTGCCCCCTCCAACAAAAACTTCCCTTTTCAAGACCCGTAAAAATCCAAATAACTTCACAGAATTTCATTGTAAAGGGTTTAAACACTGAGGACTGCAGATGTGGCCAGGGCAATACATTTCAATGTCCATACTTTGAGACAATAGGCTGAGAGAGGCTGGACTGAGGGCTTGTAGGTCTGTTGTAAGGCAGGACCTCACCAGAGATCACCGGCAACAATGTCGCCTTTGGGCACAAACCCACCGTCGCTGGACGAGATAGGACTGGCAAAAAGTGCTCTTCACAGACGATTTGCGGTTTTGTCTCACCAGGGGTGATGGTCGGATTCGCGTTTATTGTCGAAGTAATGAGCGTTACGCTGAGGCCTGTACTCTGGAGCAGGATCGATTTAGAGGTGGAGGGTCCGTCATGGTCTGGGGCGGTGTGTCACAGCATCATCGAACTGAGCTTGTTGTCATTACAGGCAATCTCAACGCTGTGTGTTACAGGGAAGGTTACATCCTTCTCCCTCATGTGGTACCCTTCCTGCAGGCTGATCCTGACATGACCCTCCAGCATGACAATGCCACCAGCCATACTGCTTGTTCTGTGTGTGATTTCATGCAAGACAGGAATGTCAGTGTTCTGCCATGACCAGCGAAGAGCCCGGATCCCAATCCCATTGAGCACATCTGGGACGTCTGGGAGGGTGAGGGCTAGGGCCATTCCCGACAGAAATGTCTGGGAACTTACAGGTGCCTTGGTGGAAGAGTGGGGTAACATCTCACAGCAAGAACTGGTAAATCTGGTGCAGTCCATGAGGAGGAGATGCACTGCAGGACTTAATGCAGCTGGTGGCCACACCAAATACTGACTGATACTTTTGATTTTGACCCCCCCTTTGTTCAGGGAAACATTATTCCAATTTTGTTAGTCACATGTCTTTGGAACTTGTTCAGTTTATGTCTCAGTTGTTAAATCTTATGTTCATACAAATATTTTCACTTGTTAAGTTTGCTGAAAATGAGCTCAGTTGACAGTGAGAGGACGTTTGCTTGTTTTCTGAATTTACACAATGGGAAAATGAAACTTTAAACACGAGGTGGGAATTGGTTGATATACAGCAGTTCATCCAGTGCCATAGAGATGCTTAACCCCTTTGAACCCGAGGCCATTGTCTTGCTCATACAGTATCTACCTTTGTCATGCAAGTAATGCCAAACGGACAGACAACCATACCGTAGTATTCAAGCTTCACTAATAGATATGAGGCACTACAGTATATCACCTTAATATAATGACAATATTTTTCCATAAGATTCTGTTAGTTTGTTATTTCAGTGTTGTTATGATACAACTCATACCTAAATAAACTCTCTGTGGCCACCTCCCTTTCAGAGTAAGGTTTTTCTCAAAGCTCATTATCAACATCTGTAGCAGCCTGCCAGAGGGAAAATGTTATTAAAACAACAGTCAGAAATTCTTCAACCCCAAGACACTGAAAAAATAAACAAAGCAAGATGAGGTCAGCAAAGAACAAGAGATTTTCTAACGCTTTACTGTGTGGTATTTCAGCAAATCTCCTCTCTCTGCATGTGAAAATCTAAACAATCACTCAACAAAAAAGACCATGGACACAATGTAAGTAAACCAAATGTAAATGCTCTTTGACTCGTCGGAGGGATGGAGGGGCTTGGGGGAATGGAGGGGCTTGGGGGGATGGAGGGGCTTGGGAGGATGGGGGCTTGGGAGGATGGAGGGGCTTGGGGGGATGGAGGGGCTTGGGGGAATGGAGGACAATAAACAATACCAACACACCCTCCTTACGCTGAAAGGTCTATGACAAAAACACAAAACTGTATTAATGACTCCTGGTCCAGGGTCCTATTAATGACTCCTGGTCCTGTATTGACTCCTGGTCCTGGTAGGGTCCTAGCTGTATTAATGACTCCTGGTCCTGTAGGGTCCTAGCTGTATTAATGACTCCTGGTCCTGGTAGGGTCCTAGCTGTATTAATGACTCCTGGTCCTGGTAGGGTCCTAGCTGTATTAATGACTCCTGGTCCTGGTCCTGGTAATGACTCCTGGTCCTAGCTGTATTAATGACTCCTGGTCCTGGTAGGGTCCTAGCTGTATTAATGACTCCTGGTCCTGGTAGGGGTCTGGTCCTGGTAGGGTCCTGGTAGGGTCCTAGCTGTATTAATGACTCCTGGTCCTGGTAGGGTCCTAGCTGTATTAATGACTCCTGGTCCTGGTAGGGTCCTAGTCCTGGTAGGGTCCTAGCTTAATGACTCCTGGTCCTGGTAGGGTCCTAGCTGTATTAATGACTCCTGGTCCTGGTAGGGTCCTAGCTGTATTAATGAATCCTGGTCCTGGTAGGGTCCTAGCTGTATTAATGAATCCTGGTCCTGGTAGGGTCCTAGCTGTATTAATGACTCCTGGTCCTGGTAGGGTCCTAGCTGTATTAATGACTCCTGGTCCTGGTAGGGTCCTAGCTGTATTAATGAATCCTGGTCCTGGTAGGGTTCTAGCTGTATTAATGACTCCTGGTCGTTGAAGGGTCTATTAGAGAAGCTAATGTTTTCCATTAGAGAAGCTTTATGAAACTGTTTGTCTCTGCGTCCGACCTTACTTTGCGATTGCAGTGGTTCATCCAAACATTATCCATGGAGAGATGGAGGGATGTTGGGAGGGAGAGATGGAGGGAGGGATGTTGGGAAAGAGGGAGGGGGAGATGAAGGGATGGAGGGAGGAGGGACGGTGGGAGGGAGAGATGGAGGGATGACGGGAAAGAGGGAGGGGGAGATGGAGGGATGATGGGAAAGAGGGAGGGAGAGATGGAGTGATGATGGGAAAGAGGGAGGGGGAGATGGAGGGATGGAGGGTGGAAGGACGGTGGGAGGGAGAGATGGAGGGATGATGGGAAAGAAGGGAGGGGGATATGGAGGGATGATGGGAAATAGGGATGGTGGGATGGAGGGACAGTGGAATAGTTGGATGGAGGGATGGAGAGATGGTGGGAGAGAGATGGAGGGATGGATGGTTGGTGGGATGTTGGGATAGAGGGATGGAGGGATAGTGGGATGGAGGGATGGTTGATGGATGGTGGGATGGAGAGATGGAGGGATGGAGGGCTGGTGGGATGGTTGATGGAGGGATGGAGTGATGGATGGTGGGATGGAGAGATGGTGGGAAGAGAGATTTAGGGATGGATGGAGGGACGTTGGGAGGGAGGGATGGAGGGATGGTGGTGGGATGGAGGGATGGATGGTTGGTGGGATGGAGAGGTGGAAGGGATGGAGGGATGGTGGTGGGATGGAGGGATGGAGGGATGGTTGGTGGTGGGATGGATGGTGGGATGGAGAGATGGTGGGAAGACAGATTTAGGGATGGATGGAGGGATGTTGGGATGGAGTAATGGAGGGATGGTGAGATGGAGGGATGGAGGGATGGCTGGTGGGATGGAGAGGTGGGAGGGATGGATGGAGGGATGGTGGTGGGATGGAGGGATGGAGGGATGTTTGGTGGGATGGAGAGATGGTGGAAGGGAGAGATGGAGGGATGGATAGAGGGATGGTGGGATGGAGAGATGGAGGGATGGTGGGATGGTGGTGGAGGGATGGAGGGATGGTGGTGGTGGTGGAGGGATGGAAGGATGGTGGTGGTGGTGGTGGTGGAGGGATAGTGGTGGTAGGATGGAGGGATGGTGGTGGGGGTGGAGGGATGGATGGATGGTTGGATGGAGGGATGGAGAAATTGAGGGATAGTGGGATGAGAGATGGATGGTTGGATGGAGAGATGGTGGGAGGGAGTGAGGGAGGGACATAGAGATGGAGGGAAGGAGGGATGGATAGAGCAATGGTGGGATGGAGGAATGGTGGGATGGAGAGATGGAGGGATGGAGATATGGATGGTGGGATGGAGAGATCGAGTGAGGGAGGGAGGGAGGGAGAAATGGAGAGATGGAAATATATTGATGGTGGGATGGTGGGATGGTGGGATGGAGAGATGGAGGGATTTAGTAATGGATGGATGGTTGGATGGAGGGATGGAAAAATTGAGGGATGGTGGGATGAGAGATGGATGCTTGGATGGAGAGATGGTGGGAGAGAGCGAGGGAGGGGCATAGAGATATAGCAATGGTGGGATGGAGGAATGGTGGGATGGAGAGATGGATGGTGGGATGGAGAGATGGATGGTGGGATGGAGAGATAGAGTGATGGAGAGAGGTAGAGATGGACGGAGTGTGTAGGGATAGTGTGATGGAGGGATGGAGGTGGTCAATGCATCTGTGAGACCGAGGAGTGGATGCTTCATCCTCCAGGTGTGACCAATTTAATTTCCTCCAGCCGCAGGAGGAGAGAAGGAGAGTAGATGATCAGAGTGGAGGAGCAAGGTCCCTTTCAGTTTTCCTCCTCCCTCCTGTTGTCTGTCCATTTCAGCACATACTTCAACACAGATAATTGTTTGACATTCCATTCACACACAGCACTCTGGCTGGCACCTATTCAACACATTATCAGATTAAACCAGATTAGATAATAAACTATCTCTAACAAACATGTTTTTTTTTTTTTTTTTGCTCACACGATTTGTTGTGTTAATCAGATGTCTGTATTCTTTATTTTTGTTGTAGAGGATTTCAATTTATACAAGCAAAATGTTGATGTTGGAAAGGACATACTTCTGTACTATATTAAACATAGCAATTTAATGATTGTGTTAGAGGCCTTATGCTCTGAGAAAGCAGTCTTCTCATCCAGAATCCCACGGAAGCCCAGGGCCTTAATGAGCAAAGTCAACACCCTCCCAGACTCAGGCTCTCATCCTAATGCCTGTCTGTCGTTTCCTCACAAAAACTTTCCTTACAATGTCTGACCTAATTAGGACCTCTGTGCTGTGTTCTTTCATCTTGTGGCCAATTACCACACACGCCTAGGCACCGAACACAATAATAAAAACATTAACTAATAATCAAGGCCTTTAAAGAGTCTCTGAACTGAGAGATGAGGACACAGCAGAGGTCAGAGAAACAAAGAAACATTTCTCTCTTCAGGAAACAGGAAGTTCCATCTCCTCTGGGCGGTCTGATTCCGAGACGCCTTAATCAACATAAATAAATGAAATAAACCATTTCCAAAACACGGAATGTGCCAATCGGAAGCGGAGAGAAGCACAGAGAGGCCACCCAGAGTTCTGTTAGTTGTTTCATCATCCATCTGTTTGGTCTTTATCCTCAGTTTCAAAGCGAGCCGCTGTATCCAAGGAAAACAGAGAAAGAAAGACGCTTTTGAATTTAGATATACATTTTTATGGACATCTGACTCCTTTGTTTTTAATTAGATCCCACCGTTTTCCCTGGTCAAGTCACTAATTTAGAAAAAATATACATCATGCTGTCTCTAATCCTCTGCAGTTCACATGTAAGTGTCTGTTTTTTACAGGGCTACCTGACCATCTCTTCCCTTCCTCATTTACCTTTACTCTAATGGCAGGTTAGGGAAAGTAGTGTAGTAATTTAGGAGGGGTGGAGGGGAGGAGTAGGGGTGAGGGGTGGGGTCTAAACCTCAGGAGTAACCTGTGGAATGATAGAGCATGGATGTAGTTGACTGACAAACCGACCGACCGACCTGACTCAATGACTGACTCAATGACTGACTCAATGACTGACTCAATGACTGACTCAATGACTGACTCAATGACTGACTGACTCAATGACTGACTCAATGACTGACTCAATGACTGACTCAATGACTGACTGACTCAATGAGTGACTGACTTACGTACTGGCTAATTGCCTAACAGACGTGGGTGTACGTTCTATTTGAAACCTTTCTCATGTGTTTACACTAGCCTGCCTGAAGTGCCAGATGGGCGGGGTTTGCACTTCAGCAACTGTTCTATTGGTTCCATTGCACCTGGCAAGTATTTGACATGATTTTAAATAGTATTTGAACACAGGTCTATTGACAGATATCAATCAGTGTCCCAGCTTTCAGTTGGACGTAATGAGAGTGACGTTACAGGGCGGTACTCAGCTCTGCTTCGCTCTGATCGAAGCAAATAGGACGTATGTCATCACCTCCCTCCCTCTCAATACTCATCATCTCCCTCATTCCTTTTCATTCCTCATCTCCTCCCTCCCTCTCAATCCTCATCATCTTCCTCACTCCTTTTCATTCCTCATCTCCTCCCTCACTCTAAGTAACTTCCTACCTCCCTCCCTCTCAGTCCTCAGTTCCTACCTCCCCTCTCTCAGTCCTCATCATCTCCCCCACTCCTTTTAATTCTTAATCTCCTCCCTCACTCTCAGTTATGTCCTACCTACCTCCCTCCCTCTCAATCCTCATCATCTCCCTTACTCCTTTTCATTCCTCATCTCCTACCTCGCCCCTCTCAGTCCAAATCACCTCCCTCCCTCTCCATCCTCATTACCTCCTGCCTCCTTTTCATTCCTCATCTCCTCACTCACTCAGTAATTTCCTACCTCCCTCCCTCTCAGTCCTCAGCCCCTACCTCCACTCTCTCAGAACTCATCTCCTACCTCGCCCATCTCAGTCCTAATCACCTCCCTCCCTCCCTCTCCATCCTCATTACCTCCTGCCTCCTTTTCATTCCTCATCTCCTCCCTCCCTCTCAGTCCTCATCTCATCTCCTCCCTCCCTCTCAGATATCTCCTACCTCCCTCCCTCTCAGTCCTAACCACCTCCCTCCCTTCCCTCTACTCTCACCTCTTTCCTCCCCTTCCCTTCCCTTCCCTTCCCTCCACTCTCACCTTCCCTTCCATCCACTCTCACTCTCGCCTTCCCTTCCATCCACTCTCACCTCTCTCCTCTCCTCCCCTGCCCTGCCCTCCACTCTCACCTCTCCTCCCCTGCCCTGCCCTGCCCTCCCTCTCACCTCTCTCCTTCCATGCCCTCCACTCTCACCTTCCTTCCCTTCCATCTCACCTCTTTCCTCTCCTTCCCTTCCCTCCAATCTCACCTCTCTCCTCCTCTTCCCTTCCCTTCCCTCCGCTCTCACCTCTCGCCTTCCCTTCCCTCCGCTCTCACCTCTCTTCTTCCCTTCACCCCACTCTCACCTCTCACCTTCCGTTCCCTCTCACCTGTCTCCTGTCCCCTTGCCTTCCCTCCACTCTCACCTGTCTCATTCTCTTCCCTCCACTCTCCTCTTCTTCCCTTCCCTCTACTCTCACCTCTTTCCTCCCCTTCCCTTCCCTCCACTCTCACCTTCCCTTCCATCCACTCTTTCCTCGCCTTCCCTTCCATCCACTCTCACCTCCTCTCCTCTCCTCCCCTGCCCTGCCCTCCACTCTCACCTCTCTCCTCCCCTGCCCTGCCCTCCACTCTCACCTTCTCCTTCCCTTCCATCTCACCTCTTTCATCTCCTTCCCTTCACTCCAATCTCACCTCCCTCCTCCTCTTCCCTTCCCTTCCCTCCGCTCTCACCTCTCGCCTTCCCTTCTCTCCGCTCTAACCTGTCTCATTCTCTTCCCTCCACTCTCCTCACCTTCCCTTCCCTCCACTCTCACCTCTCTCCTCTTTCCTATTCCTTATATCTCCACTTTCACTTTTCTTCTCTCCCTCCTCTTACCCTCCCCTCCACTTCTCTCTCTCCACTCCTCTCTCTTACCCTCCCTCTCCACTTCTCTCCCTCCACTCCTCTCTCACCCTCCCTATCCATCTTTCTCTCCCTCTCTCTCTTCCCCTCCCTCTCCCTTCTCTCTCTCTCCTCCTCTTCCCTTCCCTCCCCTCCACTTCTCTCTCTCCTCCTCTCTCCTATTCCCTCCCTCTCCACTTCTCTCTCTCCACTCCTCTCCCTCTCTCTTCACTCCTCTCATCTTTCTTACCCTCTCCCTCTACCCCTCTCCTCTCTCTTACCCTCTCTCTCCACTCCTCTCTCTTATCCTCTCCACTCCTCTCTCTTACCCCCTCTCTCCACTCCTCTCTCTTACCCTCTCTCTCCACTCCTCTCTCTTACCCTCTCTCTTACCATCCACTCTTTCTTCCTCTCTCGCCTCCCCTCTCCTCATCACATACCTCCCTCTCAGTCCTCATCACCTCCCTCCCTCCTAGGTATCTCATCACTAGGCTGTCAGCCATGTAGGTGTGTTGAGGTCTCCACACACCTGTTCTGACCTTGAGAAGATGCTGTGACATCGTGTTCTGTATGTGAGCCATGTACTGCCGCTGAGGCCCAACCTCTCTCTCTCTCTCTCTCTCTCCCCTCGCTTGTTTTATTAAGCCCATAACCATCTGTATGAGGTGTACACTTTTGTTTCAAAGTAGATTTGTTTAAGACGACCAAGAAACACACTGTAGGATCCTGATTTAGCCCAGTGCAGTAAAAGGTTATACATGTCTCCTTCTCTAAGAAACTCAAGGTACTACATGGTAAATACAACACCCTCTGATGCACTGTGACCACCCTGAAATAATTACAGAGATAATTACAGAGAGAGAGAGAGAGAGCGAGGGACAGAGAGAATGGCCTGTGAGGTCTGGGGTCCGCTCACAAACCCAAAAACGTCACAAAATGGGACAAACACCAAATTGAGACTCTGCATGCAGAATTCTGCAGACATATCCTCTGTGTACAACAAAGAACACTAAATAATGCATGCAGAGCAGAATTAGGCCGATACCCGCTAATGATCAAAATCCAGAAAAGAGCTGTTCAATTCTACAACCACCTAAAAGGAAGCGATTCCCAAACCTTCCATAACAAAGCCATCACCTACAGAGAGATGAACCTGAAGAAGAGTCCTCTAAGCAAGCTGGTCCTGGGGCTCTGTTCACAAACACACAGACCCCACCGAGCCCCAGGACAGCAACACAATTAGACCCAACCAAATCATGAGAAAACAAAAAGATAATTACTTGACACATTGGAAATATTTTTTTTTAAACAGAGCAAACTAGAATGCTATTTGGCCCTAAACAGAGAGTACACAGTGGCCGAATACCTGACCACTGTGAATGACCCAAACTTAAGGAAAGCTTTGACTATATACAGACTCAGTGAGCATAGCCTTGCTATTGAGAAATCAAATCAAATGTATTTATATAGCCCTTCATACATCAGCTGATATCTCAAAGTGCTGTACAGAAACCCAGCCTAAAACCCCAAACAGCAAGCAATGCAGGTGTGGAAGCATGTTGGCTAGGAAAATTCTCGTAGAAAGGCCAAAACCTAGGAAGAAACCTAGAGAGGAACAAGGCTATGAGGGGTGACCAGTCCTCTTCTGGCTGTGCCGGATGGAGATTATAACAGAATGGCCAAGATGGCCAAGATGTTCAAATGTTCATAAATGACCAGCATGGTCAAATAATAGGTCTGGGACAGGTAGCACGTAGGCCGCCGTAGGCAGACATGGCTCTCAAGAGAAGACAGGCTATGTGCTCACTGCCCACAAAATGAGGTGGAAACTGAGCTGCACTTCTTAACCTCCTGTCCAATGTATGACCATATTAGAGACACAATTTCCCTCAGATTACACAGATCCACAAAGCATGCGAAAACAAACCCAGTTTTGATAAACTCAAATATCTGTTGGGTGAAATACCATAGTGTGCCATCACAGCAGCAAGATGTGTGACCTGTTGCCACAAGAAAAGGGCAACCAGTGAAGAACAAACACCATTGTAAATAAAACCCATATTTATGTTTATTTATTCTGAAATGTGAAACATCTTTATTCTGTGAGTGTAATGCATACTGTTAATTGTTATTGTTTATTTCAAATTAGATTATTATATATTAACATATGTTTCCCATGCCAATAAAGCCCTTCAATTGAAATTGAATTGAGAGTGAGAGAGAGAGAGAGAGAGAGAGAGAGAGAGAGAGAGAGAGAGAGAGAGAGAGAGAGAGAGAGAGAGAGAGAGAGAGAGAGAGAGAGAGAGAGAGAAAGCGAGAAAGCGAGAGAGAGAGAGAAAGCAAAAGAAAGAGGAGGGCATTGTAACTGAACTGGGCCAGGGGATGGGAATCAAGACCGGTCCTGTCGGTCATGAGGGAGAGATGGAGGGTGAGGGGAGCAGAGCGGAGAGTGATGCCCATCCAGGGCTCCTCATTCATGGGCTGCTGGATCTGAACAGTGGGCCTCTGTGTGTGGAGGTGAAGGCCACTGGGAGATGCTATCTTTACCACTGATACAATGGCTTCATAGACAGACCCAGCCCACTCAGACAGAGGGTAGGGCACGGCACGGAGCAACAGTCAGGAAAAGATTGCCACCTACTGGTCGATAGATTCACTGACACGTTCAGATGCAGAAGCGAGTCTTTTTGAGCATGCAGTAGTGACAGAAAGTGAGATAGGAGTAGGTTCTCTAAAAACACAGACAGAATATACCCCCAGGCAAAGACACATAAGCATGCACACGAGCGCATGTCTGGGGACACACACACAGACATCCCAGCTAGCACATAACATACATAACATGTGTTTTTGAGAACTTTAAGAGAGTGTGCAAGTCCTATGGTTATTTGCATATAACCTTCCCACAGTGTTCTGGGAATGTTACAGGATACCCAGTTGGCACATCATTTCCTGAGAACCATATGTGTCTTAGGTGGGAATGTCAGAACTTGAGCAAAACGTTTCCTACAGATTGGTTCTATTGGTTCTATTTAAAGTCATGTTCTCAGAACATTCAGAGAACGTTAAGAAACAACGTTCTTCTGTGTGAATTTCAGTACGTTTTCGGCAGGTTTCCTCATTGTTCTATTTAAAGTCATGTTCGCAGAACGTTAAGAAAACATTGCCTAAAAACAGATGCGTTTCGTTCTCAACATCAACAAAACTCTCTCTATCCTCTAACGTGTTAAGTGTGTTCAGGTGTGTTGTGCCCACTACATGGTCACACCTGATCTTAATGAGAGCTTGTTTCTTTTGAAATGGGGACTGTTTGGATAGACTAAAATGAACAGCTTTGTATGAGTTTAAATAGCATGGCATGCTAGCTCCATCCTGGTGGTGCGGTGGACCAAATCCATGAATAGAGAACAGAAGATCCAAGTTTTGACTCTCACTGACACTGTGCAACACTGGAAAACAAATGTGTTTGCATGATTAATGCCTCAGGAAATGAATTTCCATGAGTCCTATCTGTGCTTGGTTCAAACCAGTTAACCCAAACTAAGCTAGCAGTATTATTAAAAGTCATCTTGAAACATGGCCTCAGAACTTTATTTAATTACCTTCAAATAACGTTAATGAACCTTCCAGGAAAACTTTCAGGGAACCACATTAAAACGTTCTCAGAACCTCAATGCAACCTAAAAATGTATGTTCTCGTAAAAGGCAACATTTTCACTTCTGTTCTCAGAATGTTTAAAAACCGGTCAGAAAACGCATGGCTTCGTTCCCAAAACCAATGGGAAAGCAAAAACTTCCAACAAACCAAATGTGCTAGCTGGAAGATACAAGGAAGCACACACAAATTCGTATTAATTTGTACACACTCATTGCTCTTGTCATTAATTATTGTCCTTCTGTGGCAGTTGGAGCATAGAAATATAATGTGTCATTCTCTTTACAATATATGGTTTAGTTGCCCAGTAATTTCCTCTCTCAGTAGTCAGTACTCTGGGAGCCCCAGGCTTAGTGGCTTTGGATGCATAGTGGATACAACTATTTCCCTTGGAACACTCTGAATCCTTTCTCATGACGGGACGTTTTGGCAGTTTGGGTGAGGAGGGAGGAAAGGAGAGGGAGAATGGAACATTTTACCATCCAAACAGTGAGAAGAGAAACCAGGTGTCTAAGGACTGATTTACACAAGGACAATGTATTATAACAGCTCCCTTAGTGACCAGAGTGACCTTAATGGATTCCAAGTTTAAAGAACCTCTGTATTTTGTCAAGAAGGAAACTCCGCATCAGGATAATCATTTCTTACCCTCTTTCTCTCTCCTCCTCCCCCCTCTCTCTTCTCTCATCAGCTTCCCTTCGCTCTCTTTCTCTCTCCTCCTCCCCCCTCTCTCTTCTCTCATCAGCTTCCCTTCGCTCTCTTTCTCTCTCCTCCTCCCCCCTCTCTCTTCTCTCATCAGCTTCCCTTCGCTCTCATTTTCTCTCTCCTTCCCCTCTCTTATTAACCTCTCTCCTTCCCCTCTCTTATTATCTCTCTCCTTCCCCTCTCTTATTATCTCTCTCCTTCCCCTCTCTTATTATCTCTCTCCTTCCCTTCTCTTATTAACCTCTCTCCTTCCCTTCTCTTATTAACCTCTCTCCTTCCCCTCTCTTATTATCTCTCTCCTTCCCTTCTCTTATTAACCTCTCTCCTTCCCTTCTCTTATTAACCTCTCTCCTTCCCCTCTCTTATTATCTCTCTCCTTCCCTTCTCTTATTAACCTCTCTCCTTCCCCTCTCTTATTAACTACTCTCCTTCCCCTCTCTTATTATCTCTCTCCTTCCCTTCTCTTATTAACCTCTCTCCTTCCCTTCTCTTATTAACCTCTCTCCTTCCCTTCTCTTATTAACCTCTCTCCTTCCCCTCTCTTATTAACTACTCTCCTTCCCCTCTCCCTCTCTCCTCACTCTTAATTTTTATCTCCCCCTCCTATCACTTACCATTTATTTTTCATCTCTCTCACCTCTCTCCTTCCCTTCACTCTAACCTCTCCTTCCCTTCACTCTCAACTCTCTCCTACCCTTCCCTCTGATCTCACCTCTCACTTCCTCCCTCACCTCTCTCCTTCCCTTCACTCTCACCTCTCCTTCCCTTCACTCTCAACTCTCTCCTTCCCTTCCCTCTGCTCTCACCTCTCTCTTCCTCCCTCACCTCTCTCCTTCCCTTCACTCTCACCTCTCCTTCCCTTCACTCTCAACTCTCTCCTTCCCTTCCCTCTGCTCTCACCTCTCTCCTCCTCCCTCACCTCTCTCCTTCCCTTCACTCTCACCTCTCCTTCCCTTCACTCTCAACTCTCTCCTTCCCTTCCCTCTGCTCTCACCTCTCCCCAGTCACTTTTATTCTCTCCCTCTCTCTCCACTCCTCTCTCTTGCCCCGTCCTCTCTACTCCTCTATCTTTTCTCCCTCTCATCTTTCTTCTCTCCTCCCCCTCTTTAGCCCCTCTCTCCTCCCCCTCTTTTACATTCTCTCTCTCCTCCCCCTTTCACACTATGCCACACAATACCAGTCGGCTGATGCTTGCAAAGCAAACTCCATAATTACTTTTCTGGAATTCCGGAAATTAGCCTGGAATAGAATTCCACAAGGTTCTCTATGTCTGGTTACAGTAGTTCATTTTTAATTGCATGTTATAAATCGTAACATCAAAAAAGGAAAAGACAACCATAAGTCCAGACAAGCCATAATAATAAAATGCCATAATAATAAGATAAATTGGTCAAGACGGTGATTTGAGCTCAGTGTGGTATTAGGGTAGCCTGTGGGTTTGCAAAGCTATTATTGGGGCTAAATTAAAGCAAATGTTTTATGGTAATCCTCTAGCCTCACACAATCACTGACCCAGAGAAACCATGACCCACAAAACAGCAGTAGACCAGTAGTTACAGACTAGACCAGCACAGGCAAGCAGGCATCACGCACTAACTATTCCTTCTCCAGCCTCCAAATATGTGTTACACAGCATCACATTACTCAGGGTATGTTGCATTGCTGAAGCAGAGTAGCTACCAGACTTGGGTTCACATACCAACTGAAATAATTTCAAATGCGTTGAACGTTTGCGCCAGCCTGCCTGGAGTTTGAAATGTGCAGCGGTTACACTTTTGAGGCATTTATATTGGTTCCGTTGCGCCAAGAAAGCTAAAATCAAGGCCAGATAAAGTATTTGAAATGGTTTCAAATGTTATCTGAACCCAGGTTTGTTGAAGCGAAGGCGGAGTACACTCATTACAGAGGCAGCAGCATGAAACGAAGCAGAAATAATAGGAAGGGAAATGTGCAAATTAAACCACCTGTTATTTAGGGTTTCATCCCAACTGGCACCCTATTCCCCATAGGACTCTGGTCAAAGTAGTGCCCTATTCCCCATAGGACTCTGGTCAAAGTAGTGCCCTATACCCCATAGGACTCTGGTCAAAGTAGTGCCCTATACCCCATAGGACTCTGGTCAAAGTAGTGCCCTATACCCCATAGGACTCTGGTCAAAGTAGTGCCCTATACCCCATAGGACTCTGGTCAAAGTAGTGCCCTATACCCCATAGGACTCTGGTCAAAGTAGTGCCCTATAGCGCCCTATACCCCATAGGACTCTGGTCAAAGTAGTGCCCTATACCCCATAGGACTCTGGTCAAAGTAGTGCCCTATACCCCATAGGACTCTGGTCAAAGTAGTGCCCTATACCCCATAGGACTCTGGTCAAAGTAGTGCCCTATACCCCATAGGACTCTGGTCAAAGTAGTGCACTATTCCCCATAGGACTCTGGTCAAAGTAGTGCCCTATTCCCCATAGGACTCTGGTCAAAGTAGTGCCCTATTCCCCATAGGACTCTGGTCAAAGTAGTGCCCTATACCCCATAGGACTCTGGTCAAAGTAGTGCCCTATACCCCATAGGACTCTGGTCAAAGTAGTGCACTATTCCCCTTAGGACTCTGGTCAAAGTAGTGCCCTATACCCCATAGGACTCTGGTCAAAGTAGTGCACTATTCCCCATAGGACTCTGGTCAAAGTAGTGCCCTATTCCCCATAGGACTCTGGTCAAAGTAGTGCCCTATTCCCCATAGGACTCTGGTCAAAGTAGTGCCCTATTCCCCATAGGACTCTGGTCAAAGTAGTGCCCTATACCCCATAGGACTCTGGTCAAAGTAGTGCCCTATACCCCATAGGACTCTGGTCAAAGTAGTGCACTATACCCCATAGGACTCTGGTCAAAGTAGTGCCCTATACCCCATAGGACTCTGGTCAAAGTAGTGCACTATTCCCCATAGGACTCTGGTCAAAGTAGTGCCCTATTCCCCATAGGACTCTGGTCAAAGTAGTGCCATATTCCCCATAGGACTCTGGTCAAAGTAGTGCCCTATTCCCCATAGGACTCTGGTCAAAGTAGTGCCCTATACCCCATAGGACTCTGGTCAAAGTAGTGCCCTATACCCCATAGGACTCTGGTCAAAGTAGTGCACTATACCCCATAGGACTCTGGTCAAAGTAGTGCCCTATTCCCCATAGGACTCTGGTCAAAGTAGTGCCCTATAGCGCCCTATTCCCCATAGGACTCTGGTCAAAGTAGTGCCCTATAGCACCCTATACCCCATAGGACTCTGGTCAAAGTAGTGCCCTATACCCCATAGGACTCTGGTCAAAGTAGTGCCCTATTCCCCATAGGACTCTGGTCAAAGTAGTGCCCTATACCCCATAGGACTCTGGTCAAAGTAGTGCCCTATTCCCCATAGGACTCTGGTCAAAGTAGTGCCCTATAGCGCCCTATTCCCCATAGGACTCTGGTCAAAGTAGTGCCCTATAGCGCCCTATACCCCATAGGACTCTGGTCAAAGTAGTGCCCTATACCCCATAGGACTCTGGTCAAAGTAGTGCCCTATTCCCCATAGGACTCTGGTCAAAGTAGTGCCCTATACCCCATAGGACTCTGGTCAAAGTAGTGCCCTATTCCCCATAGGACTCTGGTCAAAGTAGTGCCCTATAGTGCCCTATTCCCCATAGGACTCTGGTCAAAGTAGTGCACTATACCCCATAGGACTCTGGTCAAAGTAGTGCCCTATACCCCATAGGACTCTGGTCAAAGTAGTGCCCTATTCCCCATAGGACTCTGGTCAAAGTAGTGCCCTATAGCGCCCTATTCCCCATAGGACTCTGGTCAAAGTAGTGCCCTATAGCGCCCTATTCCCCATAGGACTCTGGTCAAAAGTGTGTGCTATGGCACCCTATTCCCCATAGGACTCTGGTCAAAAGTAGTGCACTATGGCACCCTATTCCCCATAGAGCTCTGGTCTCAAGTAGTGCACTATGCGGGGAATAGGGTACCATTTGGAATTCTGCCTTAATCAGTAACAACCAGCTGAGAGGTTGGCAGAGAGCTGACTGGTCACCAATACGAGACGTCTCTGTCTGTGAACAATTTTCATTCTTTTCGCTTTGGACTTATTTACCACCTCATTAATAAAATGAAAGAAAAATATGTCAGCTTCAAAGATGATCGAATAAGATAACCACCAAGTGGGCTGTACTTTCCTGATACTATTTCAGGAGTAGTTAGTTTGCTAAACATGAAGTATTCACTTACTAATTACAGCGCTGAGTTATTTTTATGGGTATTTTTCTGAAAGTGTCTAAGTCTGTTCTCATATTTCTACAGACAGCAGAATGAAGGACAGAAGCCACTTGGCAGTCTACTTGAGAAGGGAAAGGAACAGAGGAAAGAAATATAGTAGAGAGAGAGAGAGAGAGAGAGAGAGAGAGAATTATTCTCTCATCCTTTGATTGGATGGACAACAAGACCTCTGATACTGTAGGTTAGAGGACGTCTTCCAGAAGTTGTCATAATTACTTTGTAAGTCTAAGTAGGGGGAGGGTTTATATTGAAGTCAATGTAGCCAGAAGAGGATGGAAGTTAGCTGTCCTCCGGCTACACCATGGCGCTACCCCAGAGCAGGGTTTACCAAACTTTTTCACTCAGGCCCCCCTTCCAGCAGTGGAGAACATCTGTGCATCTATTTCTATGGGCACAAGCACGGTTCATGACACAAACTGTTCACACCCCTCTTGTTGGTGGAGAGAAAATGTTGCTGTTTTAAAGCTCGTTCTCTTGTAATTCTCTACATTTTGTCATGAGGGGCTGCAAACATCTTGCTCTTTTAAAGCTCCATTTCTTGTAATTCTCCACATTTTGTCAAATGTCAATTATTGTGATGTTTTAAGTGACTCAAACATTACAACAAAATCTATGAGCAGATTATAAAAAACTATAGTATGTAATGACCACCTAAAAACTATAGTATGTAATCTGAGATGGGCTAGTTGATGTGGACAGTTCTGACAGATTATAAATAGCCCTCTATAGTATGTAATGACTGAGATGGGCTAGTTGATGTGGACAGTTCTGACAGATTATAAATAGCCCTCTATAGTATGTAATGACTGAGATGGGCTAGATGATGTGGACAGTTCTGACAGATTATAAATAGCCCTCTATAGTATGTAATGACTGAGATGGGCTAGTTGATGTGGACAGTTCTGACAGATTATAAATAGCCCTCTATAGTATGTAATGACTGAGATGGGCTAGTTGATGTGGACAGTTCTGACATGCCCTCTATAGTATGTAATGACAGATTGATGTGGACAGTTCTGACAGATTATAAATAGCCCTCTATAGTATGTAATGACTGAGATGGGCTAGATGATGTGGACAGTTCTGACAGATTATAAATAGCCCTCTATAGTATGTAATGACTGAGATGGGCTAGTTGATGTGGACAGTTCTGACAGATTATAAATAGCCCTCTATAGTATGTAATGACTGAGATGGGCTAGTTGATGTGGACAGTTCTGACAGATTATAAATAGCCCTCTATAGTATGTAATGACTGAGATGGGCTAGATGATGTGGACAGTTCTGACAGATTATAAATAGCCCTCTATAGTATGTAATGACTGAGATGGGCTAGATGATGTGGACAGTTCTGACAGATTATAAATAGCCTTCTATAGTATGTAATGACTGAGATGACAAGAGGAAAACTAATGATCCACTACCTAATTTTGAAATTGCACCTTTATTATTTTCTTAATTTTTAATTTCACCTTTATTTAACCAGGTAGGCCAGTTGATGTGGACAGTTCTGACAGATTATAAATAGCCCTAACCAGGTAGGCCAGTTGAGAACAAGTTCTCATTTACAACTGCAACCTGGCCAAGATAAATTACAGTGTGACAAAAACAACAACACAGAGTAACATAAAGAATAAACAAATGTACAGTTAATAATGCAATAGAAAAGTCTATATAGAGTGTGTGAAAAATAATTCAGATTAGGGCCGGTAGGAAATAAATAGGCCATAGTGGCGAAATAATTACAATATAGCAATTAAACACTGGAGTGATAGATGTGCAGAAAATTAATGAGCAAGTAGAGATACTGGGGTGCAAAGGAGAAAAAGAAAGAAAAAAACAATACGGGGATGAGTTAGTTGGGTGGGCTATTTACAGATGGGCTATGTACAGATACAATGATCTGTAAGCTGCTCTGACAGCTGATGCTTAAAGTTAGTGAGGGAGATATGAGTCTCCAGCTTCAGTGATTTTTGCAGTTCGTTCCAGTCATTGACAGCAGAGAACTAGAAGGAAAGGCGGCCAAATGATGAATTGGCTTTGGGGGTGACCAGTGAAATATACCTGCTGGAGCGCGTGCTACAGGTGGTGCTGCTATGGTGACCAGTGAGCTGATATAAGGCTATCACAGATATATAAGGCTTTACCGAGCAAAAACCTGTAGATGACCTGGAGCCAGTGGGTTTGGCAACGAATATGAAGCGTGGGCCAGTCAACAAAAGCATACAGGTTGCAGTGGTGGGTAGTATATGGAGCTTTGGTGACAAAACGGAGGGACTGTGATAGACTGCATCCAATTTGCTGAGTAGAGTGTTGGGAGGCTAGCGTCCCACCTGGCCAACATCCAGTTAAATTGCAGAGCGCCAAATTCAAATACAGAAATACTCATTATTGATATTCAGGAAATATACAAGTATATTACATAGGTGTAAAGATTAACCTCTTGTTAATCCAACCACGGTGTCAGATTTCAAAAAGGCTTTACGGCGAAAGCATACCTCATGATTATTTGAGAACATCGCCCAGCAGACAAATCATTACAAACAGTAACCAGCCAAGTAGAAGAGTTACACAAGTCAGAAATAGAGATAAAATGAATCACTTACCTATGATGATCTTCATATGTTTGCACTCAGAAGACATTCATTTACTCAATAAATGTTTGTTTTGTTTGATAAAGTCTCTCTTTATATCCAAAAACCTTTTACTTCAGTAATCCGCAGGCTCAAATACAGACATAAAAATCCAATTTGTATCCGTAGAGTTCATAGAAACTATCTTTACATTCAATCCTCAGGTTGTTTTTAGCCTAAATAATCGATAATATTTCAACAGGACAATAACGTTGTCAATATAAAAGGTAAACAAGAAAGGCACTCTCTCGTTCGCGTGCAAGAAAAAGCTCTTTGACACTGCAGGGTCCACTCATTCAGACTCTTACTCCCTCATTTTTCAGAATACAAGCCTGAAACAATTTCTAAAGACTGTTGACATCTAGTGGAAGGCATAGGAACTGCAATTTGAGTCCTAAGTCAATGGATACTGTGATGGCATTGAATAGAAAACTACAAAACAAAACAAAAATATTATAAAATGTTATTTTATTTTATCAGTTTTGGAAACTTGAGTGTTTTCTATCCAAATCTACTAATTATATCCATATCCTATCTTCTGGGCCTGAGTAGCAGGCAGTTTAATTTGGGAAGGTTTTTCATCCAAAATTCCGAATGCTGCCCCCTACCCTGGAGAAGATAACACGGTGTCCAAAGAAGAGCCAGAAGTATACAAAATTGTGTCGTTTGCGTAGAGGTGGATCAGAGAATCACCAGCAGCAAGAGCAACATCATTGATGTATACTGAGAAAAGAGTCGGCCCGAGTATTGAACCCTGTGGCACCCCAATAGAGGCTGCCAGAGGTCCGGACAACAGGCCTTCCAATTTGACACACTGAACTCTTTGAGAAATAGTTGGTGAACCCGGCGAGGCAGTCATTTGAGATACCAAGGCTGTTGAGCCTGCTGATAAGAATTAGGATTGACAGAGTCGAAAGCCTTGGCCAGGTCGATGAATATGGCTGCACAATATTGTCTTTTATCGATGGCGGTTATGATATCGTTTAGGACCTTGTAACAGTTTGGGTCCCCTTTGAAGAGGGGGATGACCGCGGCAGCTTTCCAATCTTTAGTGATCTCAGACGATATAAATGAGAGGTTGAACAGGCTGGTAATAGGGGTTGCAACAATTGCAGCGGATCATTTTAGAAAGAGAGGGTCCAGATTATCTAGCCTAGCTGATTATCTAACCCAGAATGCACCTTGTGCATTCTACTATTACAACGTTCAAGGGCAAGATGAAAGCTGCACAGTTTGGGAACAACTGCCCTAGAGAGCTGTTGAAACTACTATAGACCTACATTGCAAAACAGTATGTTTAAATCAGTTATTTGGTTACGTGAATATATTTTGTATAGTTTTATCCTAAAAGGATACTATTTATGTTTCACTATTAGTAGGATGCTCCTCCCCTGCCTGACGGGTCCTAGAGACTCCAGGCCAGAGGAGTGGGACATACAGGACTGTATGAGATGGGTTCTAGAGACTCCAGGCCAGGGAGTGGGACATACAGGACTGTATGAGACATGTTCTAGAGACTCCAGGCCAGAGGAGTGGGACACACAGGACTGTATGAGACGGGTTCTAGAGACTCCAGGCCAGAGGAGTGGGACATACAGGACTGTATGAGACATGTTCTAGAGACTCCAGGCCAGGGGAGTGGGACATACAGGACTGTATGAGACATGTTCTAGAGTCTCCAGGCCAGAGGAGTGGGACATACAGGACTGTATGAGACGGATCCTAGAGTCTCCAGGCCAGAGGAGTGGGACATACAGGACTGTATGAGACGGATCCTAAAGACTCCAGGCCAGAGGTGTGGGACATACAGGAATGTATGAGACATGTTCTAGAGACTCCAGGCCAGAGGAGTGGGACATACAGGACTATATGAGACATGTTCTAGAGACTCCAGGCCAGAGGAGTGGGACATACAGGACTATATGAGACATGTTCTAGAGACTCCAGGCCAGAGGAGTGGGACATACAGGACTGTATGAGACATGTTCTAGAGACTCCAGGCCAGAGGAGTGGGACATACAGGACTGTATGAGACGGGTTCTAGAGACTCCAGGCCAGATGAGTGGGACATACAGGACTGTATGAGATGGGTTCTAGAGACTCCAGGCCAGAGGAGTGGGACATACAGGACTGTATGAGATGGGTTCTAGAGACTCCAGGCCAGAGGAGTGGGACATACAGGACTGTATGAGACGGGTTCTTGAGACTCCAGGCCAGAGGAGTGGGACATACAGGACTGTATGAGATGGGTTCTAGAGACTCCAGGCCAGATGAGTGGGACATACAGGACTGTATGAGACATGTTCCTAGAGACTCCAGGCCAGAGGAGTGGGACATGCAGGACTGTATGAGACGGGTTCTAGAGACTCCAGGCCAGAGGAGTGGGACATACAGGACTAGATGAGACATGTTCTAGAGACTCCAGGCCAGAGGAGTGGGACATACAGGACTATATGAGACATGTTCTAGAGACTCCAGGCCAGAGGAGTGGGATATAAAGGAATTTATGAGACAGACGGGTTCTAGAGACTCCAGGCCAGATGAGTGGGACACACAAGACTGTATGAGATGGGTTCTAGAGACTCCAGGTCAGAGACGTGGGACATACAGGAATGTATTAGAGTATAACTAAAAACAGGAGCTAAGGAATAGTTTCAGATTAATACAGTAGTGTTTCAAAATGAAGGCCTGTCATCTCAGAGATTTCACAGTTTATAATGTGAATTTGAAAATGTAATATCTCTCATATTGTGGACTGGCTGACCTACAACTTCAGTAGCCGGCCGACCCGTTCCCAGACATGTGTTGAGTCCAGGTAACGGACTAAACTGTCTAATCTACATGCCCTAATCACTGCCTGTTTATCCCCCAGGCCCTCCCTTCGCCCTTCGCCCTATGATGCTCTGCCAGACTGGCATAATTTTCATCACCCTGCCCTGTCAGCTGAATGGTTGGCACAGCGATTGGACATAATGCTGGCTAAATGAGCTGAGTGTTTGGCACAGCGATTGGACATAATGGGGCGGCAGGGTAGCCTAGTGGTTAGAGCATTGGACTACTAACCGGAAGGTTGCAAGTTCAAATCCCAGAGCTGACAAGGTACAAATCTGTCCTTCTGCCCCTTGAAAATAAGAATTTGTTTTTAACTGACTTGCCTAGTTAATAAATAAAGGTAAATAATGCTGGCTAAATGAGCTGAGTGGTTGGCACAGCGATTGGACATAATGCTGCTTCTCCTTGCCACATCTCCAAAACATCTGCCTCCCCTGGAGTCTGTAATTAACAACAGCCTGAATACTGTTCAGAATATATAGGTGTTGCTGTTGGCCCTCCTTGATTCGGGAGAGAAGCACCAGATGATCAGCAAACAGAAGACATTTGATTCTAGTAGGGTGAGACTGGGTTCTGCAGACTGTTCTAGTAACCTTGCAAATTCATTTATATATATATATATATATATATATATATATATATATATATATGTGTGTGGGTGTGTGTTGAAGAGGATGGGGCTTAAACTGCATCCCTGTCTAATCCCATAGCCCTGGGGTCTCTCTTTCTCTCTCAATTTCAAACAGCCTTCATTGGCATGGGAAAGTCTCTCTCTCTAGTTACTACATTCCACTGTGAGTTTAACTTTGATCCCTGACGAAAACTGACTGATGCTCTCAGTAAATACAAAGTTAAACTCACAGTGGAATGTAGAATGTATTTACTAAGAACATCAGTCAGTTTTCCTCAGGGATCAATCTCAGTGTCTTGCTCTGAGCAGAGACATGCAACCATCTCAGTTTCTGCTCCAGTCTTTCTAACTGAAGACAAAGCATATCTTAAACAAGTGCTTTGAAATCACCCCTACTTGTTTTTGTTTGTTTTATGTGTCTGAGCGAATTCTCAAGTCACTTTCCCTCCAGCTTCAAGTAGTCCTTTGTCTTATGCTGTGACTACTATTGGGCTCAGAACCAAGTTCCAACGTACCAAAGGGATTGTGTTCTCATTCAACTCCTTATCCATATGTAGAAGCAGTCATATACATAATAATTATACACTCTGACAAGCAAAAATATGTCATGGCCAGGGGGCTAAACTCACTGAGAGCTGTGGAAGGGGGATCCCAGATACAGTACTGCTATTATGCAGAGATAGCAGAAAGAAGAGAAGACAGGAGGAGAAGAGAGGAGGAGAGGATGAGCGGAAAGGAGGAGAGGAGGAAAGGACAAGAGGATGAGAGGATGAGAGGAGAGGAGAGGGGAGGAGGAGATGAAAGGACAGGAGAAAAGAAGAGAGGAAGAGTGGAGAGGATGAGAGGAGGAAAGGACAAGAGGATGAGAGGAGAGGAAATGAAAGGAGGGGAGAGGAGAGGTGGACATTACAAAAAGAAAACCAGCCCCGTCGCGGACCAGGATGTCTTGCTCCCAGACAGACTAAAGAACTTCTTTGCTCGCTTTGAGGACAATACAGTGCCACTGACACGGCCCGCTACCAAAACCTGCGGACTCTCCTTCACTGCTGCTGACGCGAGTAAAACATTTAAACGTGTTAACCCTCGTAAGGCTGCAGGTCCAGACGGCATCCCCAGCCGCGCCCTCAGAGCATGCGCAGACCAGCTGGCTGGTGTGTTCACAAACATATTCAATTAATCCTTATCCCAGTCTGCTGTTCCCACATGCTTCAAGAGGGCCACCATTGTTCCTGTTCCCAAGAAAGCTAAGGTAACTGAGCTAAACGACTACCGCCCCGTAGCACTCACTTCCGTCATCATGAAGTGCTTTGGGAGACTAGACAAGGACCATATCACCTCCACCCTACCTGACACCCTAGACACACTCCAATTTGCTTACCGCCCAATAGGTCCACAGACGACGCAATCGCAACCACACTGCACACTGCACACTGCCCTAACCCATCTGGACAAGAGGATTACCTATGTGAGAATGATGTTCATCGACTACAGTTCAGCATTTAACACCATAGTACCCTCCAAACTCATCATCAAGCTCGAGACCCTGGGTCTCGACCCCGCCCTGTGCAACTGGGTACTGGACTTCCTGATGGGCCGCCCCCAGGTGGTGAGGGTAGGTAACAACATCTCCACCCCGCTGATCCTCAACACTTTGGGAACCCACAGTGTAACGGCTTTCTTTAGGTGAATGAGAGTCGGACCAAAATGCGGCGTGGCTATTGTGATTCATGTTTAATGAAACAAAGTAAACACGAATCAAATACAAAAACAACAAAAACCGTAACACGAAAACCGATACTGCCTATACTGGTGTAAACTAACACAGAACAGGAACAAGGACATTCACCCACGAAACACTCAAAGAATATGGCTGCCTAAATATGGTTCCCAATCAGAGACAACGATGGTGTAGATTCAAGCATTTCACTTCAGACAGCCATAGACTAACCTAGAAAACCCCACTAAGCTACAATCCCAATACCTGTGAAAAAACCCCAAGGCAAAACACACCACATACAAAAACCCATGTCACACCCTGGCCTGACCAAATAGATAAAGAAACACAAAATACTAAGACCAGGGCGTGACACACAGGGGTGCGTTCTGAACCCTCTCCTGTACTCCCTGTTCACCCGCGACTGCGTGGCCATGCACGCCTCCAACTCAATCATCAAGTTTGCAGACGACACAGTGGTAGGCTTGATTACCAATAATGACGAGACGGCCTCCAGGGAGGAGGTGAGGGCCCTCGGATTGTTGTGTCAGGAAAATAACCTCACACTCAACGTCAACAGAACAAAGGAAATTATCGTGGACTTCAGGAAACAGCAGAGGGAGCAGCCCCCTATCCACATCGACGGGACAGCAGTGGAGAGGGTAGAAAGTTTTAAGTTCCTCGGCATACACATCACGGACAAACTGAATTGGTCCACCCACACAGACAGCGCGGTGAAGAAGGCGCAGCAGCGCCTATTCAACCTCAGGAGGCTGAAGAAATTTGGCTTGTCACCAAAAGCACTCACAAACTTCTACAGATGCACAATCGAGAGCATACTGGCGGGCTGTATCACCGCCTGGTACGGAAACTGCTCCAACCACAATCGTAAGCCTCTCCATAGGATAGTGAGGTCTGCACAACGCATCACCGGGGGCAAACTACCTGCCCTCCAGGACACCTACACCACCCGATGTTACAGGAAGGCCATAAAGATCATCAAGGACAACAACCACCCGAGCCACTGCTTGTTCACTGCGCTATCATCCAGAAGGCGAGGTCAGTACAGGTGCATCAAAGCAGGGGCCGAGAGACTGAAAAACAGCTTCTATTTCAAGGCCATCAGACTGTTAAACAGCCACCACTAACATTGAGTGGCTGCTGCCAACATATTGACTCAACTCCAGCCACTTTAATAATGGAAAAATTGATTTAAAAAAATGTATCACTCGCCACTTTAAACAATGCCACTTAATCTGTTTACACACCCTACATTACTCATCTCATATGTATATACTGTACTCGATACCATCTACTGTATCTTGCCTATGCCGTTTTGTACCATCACTCATTCATATATCTTTATGTACACATTCTTCATCCCTTTACACTTGTGTGTATAAGGTTAGTAGTTGTGAACTTTTTAGGTTAGATTACTTGTTGGTTATTACTGCATTTTCAGAACTAGAAGCACAAGCATTTCGCTACACTCGCATTAACATCTGCTAACCATGTGTATGTGACAAATAAAATGTCACTTGATTTGAGATGAAAGGAGAGGAGAGGAGAAGAGAGAAGGCAAGGAGAGGAGATGAGGAGATGAAAGTAGAGGAGAGGAGAGGAAAGAAGAGGAAAGAAGAGGAGAGGAGAGGAGAAAGTCAGACAGACAGCTCAGACCATGTACTCTATCTTCTCACTACCTGTGTAGTTTGATTCAAAGGAACTCAACCAGCAAACACGTAATGCTGCCACAGATCTAAACAAGCTGATCTTTCACAAGTGCTATTGGGTTTCTTAGATTTCTCAGATTCAAAACAGATATGAATTATTCTGGCCTGCCCTCTACTGTGATGATGACATATGGAGGTGAATGGTGGAGGCACATAGCTATACCTCTTTTTCTCCACATGGCTCAAACCTGGGAGATCAGCAGTTCTATGTATCGCCCCTGGCGTCTATTTCATTTATTTCATCCTTTATTTAACTAGGCAAGTCGGTTAAGAACAAATTCTTATTTACAATGACGGCCTACCCTAGCAAAACCCTCCCTAAACCCGGACGAAGCTGGGCCAATTGTACGCCGCCCTATGGGACTCCCAATCAAGGCCGGGAGTCCCATAGTATACACAGAGAGACGCTTGACTGGCGAGAAAAGTGAATTTGTGCGAATTGCCGGAACCTACTAGATTTCATGTACCTAGAAACACATATAATATGGATCTACTAGATTTGATGTACCTAGCAACACATATAATAGGGATCTATTAGGTTTGATGTACCTAGCAACACATATATTAGGGATCTATTAGGTTTGATGTACCTAGCAACACATATATTAGGGATCTATTAGGTTTGATGTACCTAGCAACTCATATAATAGGGATCTACTAGGTTTGATGTACCTAGCAACACATATATTAGGGATCTACTAGGTTTGATGTACCTAGAAACACATATAATAGGGATCTACTGTACCTAGCAACACAGGGATCTACTAGGTTTGATTACCTAGCAACACTGGGATCTCCTAGGTTTGATGTACCTAGCAAACATATAATAGTCTACTAGGTTTGATGTACTTAGCAACACTAGTGACTACTAGGTTTCATGTACCAAAACACAGAAGATAAGGCAGACTACTAGATTTGATGTACCAGTACATATTAAGACTAGATTTGATGTACCTAAAAAGTAAAACTAGGTTTGATGTCCTTAAATATAAAAAAGGTTTGATGCAAATCACATAAAGGTGGTAGGGAATAGCACATAAATAGGATCTCTGATGTACCTAGCAAAAATAAAAACAGAATTCCACAAGAGCATCCACGGATCTACTAGGTTTGATGTACCTAGCAACACAATAGGGATCTAAGGTTTGATGTACACAACACACTAGGGCTAGGTTTGATGCTAGCAAACATATAAAGTGATCTACTAGGTTTGATGTACCTAGCAAACATATAATAAGGATCTACTAGATTTGATGTTAGCAAAATATAATAAGGAATCTACTAGATTTGATGTACCTGCAACACATATAATAGGGAACAAGGTTTGATGGAAAAACACATATAATAGGTCTAGGTTTGAAAAGCACATATAATGGGGCTATCTAGGTTTGATGTACCAAAACCATATAATAGGGATCCTAGATTTGATGTACCAAATATGATAGGGATCTACTAGGTTTGATGTACCTAGAAACACATATAATAGGGATCTACTAGATTTGATGTACCTAGCAACACATATAATAGGGATCTACTAGGTTTGATGTACCTAGCAACACATATAATAGTGATCTACTAGGTTTGATGTACCTAGCAACACATATAATATGGATCTACTAGGTTTGATGTACCTAGCAACACATATAATAGGGATCTACTAGATTTGATGTACCTAGAAACACATATAATAGGGATCTACTAGGTTTGATGTACCTAGAAACACATATAATATGGATCTACTAGGTTTGATGTACCTAGAAACACATATAATATGGATCTACTAGATTTGATGTACCTAGCAACACATATATTTGGGATCTACTAGGTTTGATGTACCTAGCAACACATATAATAGGGATCTACTAGGTTCAATGTACCTTGCAACACATATAATAGGGATCTACTAGGTTTGATGTACCTAGAAACACATATATTTGGGATCTACTAGGTTTGATGTACCTAGAAACACATATAATAGGGATCTACTAGATTTGATGTACCTAGCAACACATATAATAGGGATCTACTAGATTTGATGTACCTAGCAACACATATAATAGGGATCTACTAGGTTTGATGTACCTAGAAACACATATAATAGGGATCTACTAGGTTTGATGTACCTACCATCACATTTAATATGCGAGATACGGAGACAGAGAAGAGGCCGCTTCAGGTTCATAATTGTGGATGTAGGGGCACACGGCCGGAAGAGCTATGGTGGAGTGTTTCAAGATAGTTATTTTGGGTCCAAACTGCTGCAGAAGACCCTGGATTTACTACAGCCAGCTGTCCTGCCGGGTTCCACATCGCCAAGTCCTCAACGCCAAGTTTTCCCGGGAGACGCAGCTTCCCCCCTACATGAGAACCTCATGCGCCCTTATCCAGGTATGTTGATAATAGAATGTTGGAATCAATTTGACTTTTTCTGTATCTAATTTCCCTTGTTACTGCATACATACTTTATATGAAATCCATGTCTGTAATATGGCCATACATTTGGCAGAAGGTTAGGAAGTGCAGCTCAGTTTCCACCTCATTTTGTGGGCAGTGTGAAAAGAAACAAGGGCCTCAGTGGAGATGTCGGTGGAAAGGCTGATCCAGAAATGTTGCTGCTGGCTTGTTCGGCAGATGAAGCATGGGGTTCGTTGAAGGATGGGTTATGTTGTTGGTTTTTCTATTGTATTCAGACTGTTACGAACCCCTTTGGCCCTACAGTCTAGGGGGGAGGGAAACGAGACCCGTAACATATCTCATGCAAATCATAACAGTTCGAAGGAACAGTGAGAACTAATAACCACAGACAACCTAAACCTACCGTCAAACACTTAAGTTGAGGCTGAACTAGAAGCAGAAACTCGCATCACCCCTACAGTTGACCAATCACAGATGAAGGGGCTTCGGCTTTCAAACTTCGGCTGGCCCTAGAGAAAAAAAACAACAAACAGCCGACAAAACCCTAACCGAACTCCAAAATGAACAAAAACATCACAAAATGACATCATAATATATGCTTGAACTGTACCGAACTGTTTCGGTTGGGAAGCATACGGCCATCTTTACCCCAGTCCCACACCCAACCCTATTCCCATCCTCAAGTACAACCCCATTCCCAACCCTACCTACCAAGCACAACGCTAAACCCCAACCAACACCCAGGTCCCTCCTCCTCCCCTCTTTTCCTCCACCGAACTACCCCAGACAGCCTTGTTAAGGTGTCTAGCTCCCTCAGACTCAATATATCCCATTTAGCAGACGCTTTTGTCCAAAGCGACTTACAAGTCGGCTGGGGCCACTACTTTTACATATGGGTGGCCCTACCGGGAATCGAACCCACGACGCTTGGCGTTGCAAGCGCCATGCTCTACCGACTGAGCCACACAGGACCCAGAGTCTCAGAGTCTGTGTGAAAATTATAAACACAAGTCTATTCAGGCTGATTCTAATTGATGTCAATCATTGGTTTGCTGCTCAGTGTGGTTGATGTTGATTTATTACATAAACACACACTGAAAAATCTCCCCCGAGAGTGAAGATCTGGGTTCAAATAATATTTAAAAAAAATTCAAATAATGTATGCTTCCTTGATTGAGTTTGTGTGGTGCGATGAAACCAGGAGCATAGACTTAAAAGTGCATTCCCCAAGCATCTGGCACTCCATGCAGGCTAAAACAAACACCATGTATTTTGTTTTTCAAAATACAAAACACAAAAATACTTTCAAATACTATTTGAACCCAGGATTGCTGAGAGTTTGTTGAATCTGGTTCAGAAAAGCAGAAAATTACACATGGCTGTCGAATAGCTGGAACTTTCTCTAGTGTGCTTGGCTGTCTCTTGGTAAGTCATTATGTCTAATCTGTAAATAGCTGTGTTTGTTATGTATCTCAGAGCTGTTTGCCAGGTTAATGAAGACTGTATGGTTGGAGCCAGGAGGGAAAGAGTCTGTACGTGGGCAGAAATCTGGAAACACATTTGTGTTGTCCATTACTGTACTTATGTGACAAGGTGTCAAAATATAGGAAATTATTTGAATTGCGCTTTCAAATTGCTTTCAAGTCTTGAAATAATTGTTTTCCTACATTAATTGAAATTTTTTGAATGTGTTGTATATAGTTTATGACTGTGTTATGAAGTCATTACAGTGTTAGCAAACAAACACGTCTATAAATAGACAATGAAATAACTATTGAGCTCTCTGTATTTCATGTTTAAGAATTAAAACACCAAGTGAATCCCAAGCTCTCAGGTCTGAGGAGATGGCCATTTTGTGTGAGTTTATGAAGCCTACTGTACCTGGGAATGAGAGGACGGACAGACCGAGGTGGAAGCCTGCCACTAAGAGCTGATGCAATGGAACTCCCAGATCCTATGGACAGTTTCCCAGACCCAGGTTAAGCCTGGTCCCAGATCTGTTTTGCCAAGTCTATGTCACAATGACCATAGGAGTTAGCAAGACAGCATGGACACATCTGTTACCAGGCTAGGTTAAGTCTATATATTCCTGGAATGTAAAGGTAGTTCAAATGGAGATTTTCCTTTGAGCATGCTTTTCAAGTTCAGTAATAGACTAGGCTTCATCTGGGTCTGGGAAACCAAACAGGCCCATACTGTACTGCAGCATGCTGATCACATCAACCACAAGCAGGTATAGGGTGACATCTAGTGGAAACGGATGGAACAGCACTCTCTACACCTCAAATTGGGTAATAGCTGAAACTGTATCTATTTTCAAAAAGGATACGCTATTGTCACCTGTCACTGGCAAATTGTCACTAACTGTCACTGGCAAACCTGTTCCCCATTAAACCAATGTGCCTGATTGTTTACCCTAAGTTCTGTGCTCATGTGCCCTATGTAGATCATCAGTTTTTATAGAGACCACAATTGAATACTTTATTAAAGCATTATGCCTCATCTTTTTAGGTTGTTATTGTGGCTATTACTGTTGGTTAAGGACTGTTTTCACTGGGTAGACAAATAAAATGTCACAGGTGAAAGTAGAGGAGAGGAGAGGAAATAACCGGGTCCTGACAAACATGTGATTAGATCCTAGTTATAGAGACCAGATGAATCAGCTGTCTGCACTCCGGCTGTGATTTGGAGTACTATTGGGCGGCGCAAATTGGCACAACATCGTCTAATCCCCTCAGGAGGCTGAAAAGATTTGGCATGGGCCCTCGGATCCTCAAAAAGTTCTACAGCTGCACCACTGAGAGGATCTTGACTGGATGCATCACCGCTTGGTATGGCGATGTGCTTGGCCTCAATTTCCTTTTGTCCACGGTCAGCTCCTTTGTCTTGCTGATGTTGAGGAAGAGGTTGTTGTCCTGGCACCACACTGCCAGGTCTCTGACCTCCTCCCTATAGGCTGTCTCATCGTTGACGGTGATCAGGCCTACCACTGTAGTGTCGTCAGCAAACTTAATGATGGTGTTGGATTCGTGTGCGGCCACTCAGGCATGAGTGAACAGGGAGTACAGGAGAGAACTCCACCCAGCACACACCACTGAGGGGCCCCCATGTTAAGGGTCAGTGCGGCAGATGTATTGTTGTCTACCCTCACCACCTGGGGGGCGGCCCAGAATTCAGTTGCAGAGGGAGGTGTTCAGTCCCTGGGTCCTTAGCTTAGTGATGACCAGCATTCTCACTTAGGTGTTCCTTTTGTCCAAGTGGCGAGGTCAGCGTGGAATGGAATAGAGATTTCTTAATTTGTGGATCTGTTGGGTGGTATGTGAATTAGAGTGGGTCTAGGGTTTCTTGGATGATGGTGTTGATGTGAGACATGACCAGCCTTTCCAAATATGTAATGGCTACAGATGTGAGTGATTTACAGGGCAATAGTGATTTAGGCAGGTTACCTTGGTGTTCTTGGGCACAGGGACTATGGTGGTCTGCTTGAAACATGTTGGTATTACAGACTCGGACAGGGAGAGGATGAACATGTCAGTGAAGACACTTGCCAGTTGGTCAGCGCAGCTCTCAGTATGTGTCCTGACAGGTTTGATCTGTCTGTCCCTGCGCCCTTGTAAATGTTAACCTGTTTAAACCTGTCTTACATCGACTATTGACATCCAGAACAGGAGGAAAATAAGCAAATTTGTTTAGGCACTACATGTCAGGATCCGAAGAAGCACATTAGATTATACTAAATTCACACACAAGTTTTAGTTAATGTCCTGAAATTAGTGAATTCATCAAAATGACTCCAACCCTCCCCCACCCCCACGCCGGTTCTGTTCCAGATATGCTCGGTTCTGTTCCAGACATGCCCGGTTCTGTTCCAGACATGCTCGGTTCTGTTCCAGACATGCCAGGTTCTGTTCCAGACATGCCAGGTTCTGTTCCAGACATGCTCGGTTCTGTTCCAGATATGTCGGTTCTGTTCCAGACATGCCAGGTTCTGTTCCAGACATGCCAGGTTCTGTTCGGCCCCCTTGAACTTTGCGACCTTTTGCCACATTTCAGGCTTCAAACATAAAGATATAAAACTGTATTTTTTTGTGAAGAATCAACAACAAGTGGGACACAATCATGAAGTGGAACGACATTTATTGGATATTTCAAACTTTTTTGTGTTGATTTTACACCAAACATAACGTTTTGCATTGTTGCCAAAAAGTTCAATTTTGGTTTCATCTGACCAGAGCACCTTCTTCCACATGTTTAGTGTGTCTGCAGGTGGCGTGTGGCAAACTTTAAACAACACTTTTTATGGATATCTTTAAGAAATGGCTTTTTCTTGCCACTCTTCCATAAAGGCCAGATTTGTGCAAATAACTGATTGTTGTCCTATGGACAGAGTCTCCCACCTCAGCTGTAGATCTCTGCAGTTCATCCAATGATCATGGGCATCTTGGCTGCATCTCAAAGTCTTCTCCTTGTATGAGCTGAAAGTTTGGCCAGGTCTTGGTAGATTACAGTGGTCTGATGTCCTTCCATTTCAATATTATCGGATCACAGATTTCCTTGGGATGTTTAAAGCTTGGGAAATTTTTTGTATCCAAAGCTTTAAACTTCTTCACAACAGTATCTCGGACCTGCCTGGTGTGTTCCTTGTTCTTCATGATAATATCTCTACTAACGGTTCTGAGATATCACAGTGCAGGTGCATTTATATAAGACTTGATTACACAGGTGGATTATATTTATCATCATTAGTCATTTAGGTCAACATTATAATAGAGATCCTCACTAGAATTTCTGAGTCCTCACTGAGTTTGCTGCACTGAAAGAAACACATATAATATGGATCTTTTCAGTTTTTGATTTGTTAAAAAGTCCAATAAATATAATAAATGTCGTTCCACTTCATGATTATGTCCCACTTGTTGTTGATTCTTCACAAAAAAATACAGTTTTATATCTTTATGTTTGAAGCCTGAAAGCAAAAGGTCACAAAGTTAGGGGCCGAATACTTTAGGCAAGGCACTGTATATAATGATCATCTGTAAAATGTGTTTAATCTGATATGAATTGTTATCATGAATGAAAGCAGCATCTGACAGGCATCCACATACAGGAGTCTGAGGTGATGACCACCTATCCAGTTACAATGACTTCAAATCAAACTTTATTCGTCACATACAACACCTTACCGTGAAATGCTTACTAAAAGCCATTAACCAACAGCGCAGTTCAAGAAGAGATAAGAAAATATTTAACATATCAACTAAAGTAAAAAAATGTTTTTGATGTAACACAATAAAATAACAATAATGAGGCCATATAAGGGGGTCTACTAGAGTTAGTTGATGTAGGTTAGCAATTTGTACATGTAGGTAAGGGATGAAGGGATCTACATAGATTTAACAGTGAATAGCAGCAGTGTCATAGGGGGTCAATGTAAATAGTCTGGGTGGTCATTTTATGAATTGTTCAGCAGTCTTATGGGGGGTAGAATCTGTTAAAGAGCCTTCAAGGTCCTAGACTTGGGCTCTCCGTGCAGTAGCAGAGAAAACAGACTATGACTTGGGTGACTGGAGTCTTTGACAATTTTTGAGCTTTCCTCTGTCATTGCCTAGTATATAGGTCCTAAACTGCAGGGAAGCTTGGCCCCAGTGATGTACAAGGCCAGCTACCCTCTGTAGCACCTTATGGTCAAATGCCGAGCAGTTGCCATACCAACGTCAGGATACTCTCGATGGTGCAGCTTAGCTCTTTTTGAGGATCTGTGGACCCACGCAAATCTTTTCAGTCTCCTGAGGGGGAAAACCTCGTGTCCTCTTCATGACTGTCAGTGTATTTGCCCATGATAGCTTGTTGGTGATTGGACACCAATTTGAAACTCTTTCCACTGCAGCCCAGTCAATGTTAACCTTTGATCTACTCCTTTTTTAAATTTTATGAAAAAATTACATACCCAATCTAACTGCCTGTAGCTGAAAAGAAACAAGGGCCTCAGGCCCTGGATATGCATATTCTTGGTACCATTTGAGAAGAAACACTTTGAAGGTTGTGGAAATGTGAAAGGAATGTAGGAGAATATTACACAATAGATCTGGTAAAACATAATACAAAGAAAAAACTGACCGTTCTTTTGTATTTTTTTGTACTATCATCTTTGAAAGCAAGAGAAAGGCCATAATCTATTATTCTAGCCCAGATGCAATTTAGATTTTGGCCACTAGATTTTCATATGTGTAATGTTTTAGAATGATCCAATGAACCATTGCCTTTCATGTTCAAAATTGTGCAATCTCCTCAAACAATAGTATGGTATTCGTTCACTGTAATAGCTACTGTAAATTGGACAGTGCAGTTAGATTAACACGAATGGAAACTTTCTGCCAATATCAGACATGTCTATGTCCTGGGAAATGATGTTGCTACTTACAACCTCATGCTAATCGCATTAGCCTACAAGGTGTTAATGGGGGGGCCTATTCGGTCCTGTGCCTCGGGTGTAGTCAATATGTGTGATGAAGGATTGTAGGGAGGTCATGTAATAATAAAGAGATTATTATGATGAAAATAAAATAAAACACATCAATCTATCAACCAATTTCAGAATAGAAAATAGAAAAATATCTTAGTGATGATACAACAAAACAATACACTATGTATGAGATCTCACCCAATTTTTGGGGATAGGCTGTGGCATTTCTTTGATTCCATGGTATCCAATTGGTAGTTACAGTCTTGTCTCATTGCTGCAACTCCCATATGGACTCGGGAGAGGCAAAGGGTCATGAGCCATTCCTCAAACCTGCTTGACATCAATGTGTCAGAAGAAACACTGCTCCCAGAGGCCCGCTACAGGAGTCACTAGTGAGCAATGTGACAAGAACATCCCTGCCGGCCAAACCCTCTCCTAACCCAGACGACCAATTGCTCGCCACCCCATGGGTCTCCTGGTCACGACCGGCTGCGACAGAGCCTGGACTCGAACCCAGAGTCTCTAGTGGCACAGCTACCACTGTGATGCAGTGCCTTAGACCACTGCGCCACTCCAGAGGTAAACAAATCATTGGCCAGAGCGCCAAGTGTGTTTCAAGAACGAAAACGAGATGGGTGGGGCTAAAGCTTAAGAGGGTGTTAACGATGCTGAATGGGTGTAGACAATGAAGAGCTATTCACTAGATAGCACACAAAACATTCAAAGGTGATTTTCTCAAAAGTGAGTTTACAAGTTGATCAACTTTCAAAGCAGAATTACTTTCCCATTGTTCCTCAACTGCAGGGTATGACAACAATTTTGTTGCTCTGAGTCTCTATTTTCATATAATCTACAAAAACACTATTTCAAATGTTGCTACAGAAGACAATCCAGGTGGCGAGTCACCTATGAGGATATTTGTTTTATTTCACCTTTATTTAACCAGGTAGGCAGTTGCCATGACGAGCAGGTGTCTATTCCCTTTTGCCCTCTGTACTGTTCCACTGCATTATTTGACGTCTGTACTGTTACAGAGCAACATGAATGCATAAACCCACTGTATTATTTGACATCTCTCCTGGCTGTACCGAGTCTGTGTTCTGACTACAGACTAACACTTTGTCAGGATCATGTTTATGAACTGCTGAATAAAATTCAACACTAGTGGATTTGTCCCTTAGGGCCACCGTAAGTGTCACACAGCACATTATAACTAACTTACAAGTTATCATGCTAACCTACTTTTTAACCTGCATCATTAATTAATTCAGTAATCATGAATCCACTCACTTACTAATTCATCCATTCATTCATTCACTCACTCACTCACTCACTCACTCATTCTTCTATTCATTCATTCATTCAGTAATTCATTCAGTAATTCATTCATTCATCAGGTGGTGAATTGTTGTCCTTCACCAAGAACTACCTGGAGCTCATCGTCACCTACACATCCATCATCGTCATGTTGTCACGTATTGATGAAGGTCTTGATGGCCATGTACAACTGTGCAAGGTGAATCGGAGACGCACAACGGAAACAGGTAAGACCGGTTACATCTATTAGCTATATAAATACAGTCGATTCAGGAAGGGATTGGGAATACACATTTAAGAATAGAATGGAAACAGTCCTCATTGAAAACTATATTCTTTCATTGACATTTCTGAACAGACAATTAATGAATTTCATTTCATATGCAAATACATAACCAGATCACATACTCACACTGCAAGCTCATTTCACTCTCAATTCAATTCATACTAGAAATAATCAGACATAGGCTTTTTCCACTCATTCAACGGAGGATGGCATTTCAACATAAATGTATGATATTTTTTTTTTTGAATGTTCTCATCAGGATGGTGTTAGTGTAAGCTAAGCAAGTGCCCAGTCACGACAAGTTGACTTCTCTTAGCCATCGACATAGCCATGCATCTCAAAGATGATTACCCATAATTGCACACAGTTGTCTCCTCAACTAATAACTGGTTAATTGGCAGTAAAAACACATCTTTCCCTTCCTGTCCAACCTTTCCCAGAGTGAAAAGCAGTACACTGACATTTTGAGTCTCGACATATTTATTTATATCTACAAAATGGCAACAAGAAGTTTATATTGATCAAAGATGCCGAGGAGGAGGAAATCCAACAGGGAACAAAGAAATTGAATGTCACAGCAATTTTCCACCAGTCCCTTTATAATACGCCTCAGTAGCTTGGAGAGCCACTTGTGATCAACGTAATGGAGTTTAGAAGGAGAGGTGTAACACCACAGTAGTGGAGAATGCCTCTCCTTCATCTCCTAATCAAAGACGGGTAGGCAGTAACGACAGAATGGGGAATCTGATTCACTTTTTGTGCGGCTTTATGCCATCACACGATACTGCTGTTTGTATGACTTAGTACTGTACATGACAATGTAAGTGTATACATGCATGAATGTGTGGTTGATTGGCTAAGTCATGTGTGATTAATTTGACTGATTCTCCAGTGACCCTGCGTATCCTCGCCTGGCTCACATGTTTCTGAAGAATGAACTGCCCATGAAAAAACTCACTGAGGAGGTCGGACCTCACATTATGGTAATGTCGACTGTATGTTCACAAGGGTATATTCACCATGGTATATTCACTATGGTGTATTCACTAGTGTTTATTCATCTGGGTATATTCACAAGGGTATATTGCCAGGCGTATACTCACTAGGGTATTTTCACTAGGGTATATTCACTAGGGTATATTCACTAGGGTATTTTCACTAGGGTGTAATAACTAGGGTATATTCACTAGAGTATTTTCACTAGGGTATATTCACTAGGGTATATTGACTAGGGTATATTGGCTAGGATATAATTACTAGGGTGTATTCACTAGGGTATATTGACTAGGGTATATTCATCTGGGTATATTTACTAGAGTTTATTCACAAGGGTATATTCACAAGGGTATATTCACAAGGGTATATTCACAAGGGTATATTGACTAGGGTATACTGGCTAGGATATATTCACTAGGGTATATTCACTAGGGTGTATTCATCTGGGTATATTTGCTAAGGTATATTGACAGACATACATTGACTAGGGTATATTCACAAGGGTATATTCACTAGGGTATATTGACAGGTGTATAGTGACTAGGGTATATTGACAGGTGTATAGTGACTAGGGTATATTCACTAGGGTATATTGGCTAGGATATATTCACTAGTGTATATTCACTAGGGTGTATTCACTATGGTGTAATCACTAAGGTATGTTCACTAGGGTATATTCACTAGGGTATATTCACTAGGGTATATTCACTAGGGAATATTGACTAGGGTATATTGGCTAGGAAATATTCACAACGGTATATTCACTAGGGTTTATTGACTAGGGTATACTGGCTAGGATATATTCACTAGGGTATATTCACTAGGGTGTATTCATCTGGGTATATTTGCTAAGGTATATTGACAGACATACATTGACTAGGGTATTTTCACTAGGGTAAATTCACGAGGGTAAATTGGATATCATATATTCACTAGGGTATATTCACTAGGGTATGTTCACTAGGGTATATTGACTAGGGTATATTCACTAGGGTATATTCAGTAAGGTAATGTCAACAATGTATTCACTAGGGTGTATAAACTAGGGTGAATCCACTAAGGTTTATTCACTAGGGTATATTTGCTAGGGTAAATTCACTAAGGTATATTCAATAAGGTATATTCACTAGGGCATATTCACTAGGGCATATTCACTAGGGTATGTTCACTAGAGTATAAGAACTAAGGTATATTGGCTAGGGTATACAGTGGGGCAAAAAAGTATTTAGTCAGCCACCAATTGTGCAAATTCTCCCATATAAAAAGATGAGAGAGACCTGTAATTTTCATCATAGGTACACTTCAACTATGACAGACAAAATGAAAAAAAATCCAGAAAATCACATTGTAGGATTTTTTTATGAATTTATTTGCAAATTATGGTGGAAAATAAGTATTTGGTCACCTACAAACAAGCAAGATTTCTGGCTCTCACAGACCTGTAACTTCTTTTTTAAGAGGCTCCTCTGTCCTCCACTCATTACCTGTATTAATGGCACCTGTTTGAACTTGTTATCAGTATAAAAGACACCTGTCCACAACCTCAAACAGTCACACTCCAAACTCCACTATGGCCAAGACCAAAGAGCTGTCAAAGGACACCAGAAACAAAATTGTAGACCTGCACCAGACTGGGAAGACTGGATCTGCAATAGGTAAGCAGCTTGGTTTGAAGAAATCAACTGTGGGAGCAATTATTAGGAAATGGAAGACATACAAGACCACTGATAATCTCCCTCGATCTGGGGCTCCACGCAAGATCTCACCCCGTGGGGTCAAAATTATCACAAGAACGGTGAGCAAAAATCCCAGAAGCACACGGGGTGACCTAGTGAATGACCTGCAGAGAGCTGGGACCAAAGTAACAAAGCCTACCATCAGCAACACACTACGCCGCCAGGGACTCAAATCCTGCAGTGCCAGACGTGTTCCCCTGCTTAAGCCAGTACATGTCCAGGCCCATCTGAAGTTTGCTAGAGAGCATTTGGAGGATCCAGAAGAATATTAGGAGAATGTCATATGGTCAGATGAAACCAAAATATAACTTTTGGTAAAAACTCAACTCGTCGTGTTTAGAGGACAAAAAATGCTGAGTTGCATCCAAAGAACACCATACCTACTGTGAAGCATGGGGGTGGAAACATCATGCTTTGGGGCTGTTTATCTAAGGAACCAGAACGACTGACAGATAACAGACTTTCTGTCAGGACGTTCATTCTGCTACATGTCCCCAAGAAGCACATCTGAATCACCGTGTCTCCAGCCAGCCTAACTACTCACTGGACTTATGTCCGACTATGCATGCCTTCTAATGGCAATATGCCTTGTCCATTGCTGTTCTGGTTAGTGATTATTGTCTTATTTCAATGTTCCAGACATGCTCATGGCTTAGCCAAACCTTTAGTTCCACCTCCAATACATGCAGTGGTATCAGCTGGTTTAAATAGAGACAAGGTTCTCTCATCATCACACAATGCCTAGGTTTTCAATGTATCCACATCCTACCATACCTTTGTCTGTACATTTTGCCTTGGATCTATTCCAGACATGCCCAGAAACCTTCTCCTTTTACACTTTTACGCATTTAGCCGTTCTTACGCTACTCCTCCTCTGTTCCTATTTTTTATTTATTTTTATTTAACCAGGCAAGTCAGTTAAGAACACATTCTTATTTTCTGTTCCTGGGAACATGCCCGGTTCTGTTCCTGTTCAGGGGCAGAACGACAGATTTGTTCCTTGTCAGCTCAGGGGTTTGAACTAGACAACCTTCCGGTTCCTAGTTCCAACGACTAACCACTAGGCTACCCTCGCCCCATTCCTCCTGCAGTGCCTAGGTTCCTATTCCCCATAGACATCATTTGTTGTCTTCTGTAACCATAAATTAATGAATTTCTTTTTATGCAAATACATAACCAGAACATACAACACTGCAAGCTCATTTCACTCTCAATTCAATTCATACTAGAAATAATCAGACATAGGCTTTTTCCACTCATTCAACGGAGGATGGCATTTCAACATAAATGTATGATATTTTTTTTTTTGAATGTTCTCATCAGGATGGTAAAATGTGTCTAGCAACTGATACAAGTTGACTTATCTTAGAATGACATAGCCATGCATCTCAAAGATGATACCCATAATTGCACACAGTTGTCTCCTCAACTAATAACTGGTTAATTGGCAGTAAAAACAATCTTTCCCTTCCTGTCCAACCTTTCCCAGAGTGAAAAGCAGTACACTGACATTTTGAGTCTCGACATATTTATTTATATCTACAACTTTGCTAAGGTATATTGACAGACATACATTGACTAGGGTATTTTCACTAGGGTAAATTCAACGAGGGTAAATTGGATATCATATATTCACTAGGGTATATTCACTAGGGTATGTTCACTAGGGTATATTGACTAGGGTATATTCACTAGGGTATGTTCACTAGGGTATATTGTAGGGGGTATATTCACTAGGGTATGTTCACTAGGGTATATTCACTAGGGTATATTCATTAGGGTATGTTCACTAGGGTATATTGAAGGTATATTCACTAGGGTATGTTACTAGGGTATATTGACTGGTATATTCACTTGGGTATATTCAGTAAGGTAATGTCAACAATGTATTCACTAGGGTGTATAAACTAGGGTGAATCCACTAAGGTTTATTCACTAGGGTATATTTGCTAGGGTAAATTCACAGGTATATTCAATAAGGTATATTCACTAGGGCATATTCACTAGGGCATATTCACTAGGGTATGTTCACTAGAGTATAAGAACTAAGGTATATTGGCTAGGGTATACAGTGGGGCAAAAAGTATTTAGTCAGCCACCAATTGTGCAAATTCTCCCATATAAAAAGATGAGAGAGACCTGTAATTTTCATCATAGGTACACTTCAACTATGACAGACAAAATGAAAAAATCCAGAAAATCACATTGTAGGATTTTTTTATGAATTTATTTGCAAATTATGGTGGAAAATAAGTATTTGGTCACCTACAAACAATAAGATGTACAGACCTGTAACTTTTTTTTAAGAGGCTCCTCTGTCCTCCACTCATTACCTGTATTAATGGCACCTGTTTGAACTTGTTATCAGTATAAAAGACACCTGTCCACAACCTCAAACAGTCACACTCCAAACTCCACTATGGCCAAGACCAAAGAGCTGTCAAAGGACACCAGAAACAAAATTGTAGACCTGCACCAGACTGGGAAGACTGGATCTGCAATAGGTAAGCAGCTTGGTTTGAAGAAATCAACTGTGGGAGCAATTATTAGGAAATGGAAGACATACAAGACCACTGATAATCTCCCTCGATCTGGGGCTCCACGCAAGATCTCACCCCGTGGGGGTCAAAATTATCAAAGAACGGTGAGCAAAAATCCCAGAAGCACACGGGGTGACCTAGTGAATGACCTGCAGAGAGCTGGGACCAAAGTAACAAAGCCTACCATTTTCGCCAGGGACTCAAATCCTGCAGTGCCCGTTTCCCCTGCTTAAGCCAGTACATGTCCAGGCCCATCTGAAGTTTGCTAGAGAGCATTTGGAGGATCCAGAAGAATATTAGGAGAATGTCATATGGTCAGATGAAACCAAAATATAACTTTTTGGTAAAAACTCAATGTCGTGTTTAGAGGACAAAAAATGCTGAGTTGCATCCAAAGAACACCATACCTACTGTGAAGCATGGGGGTGGAAACATCATGCTTTGGGGCTGTTTATCTGCAAAGGAACCAGAACGACTGACAGATAACAGACTTTTCCGTCACGATGTTCATTCTGCTAGCTTGCTAGCCCCGGCCTGCTAGCTGTCTGAATCACCGTGTCTCCAGCCAGCCTAACTACTCACTGGACTCCTATGATCATGACTATGCATGCCTCTCCCTAATGGCAATATGCCTTGTCCATTGCTGTTCTGGTTAGTGATTATTGTCTTATTTCAATGTAGAGCCTTTATCCTGCTCAATATGGCTTAGCCAAACCTTTAGTTCCACCTCCAATACATGCAGTGGTATCAGCTGGTTTAAATGTTTCTAGAGACAATATCTCTCTCATCATCACACAATGCCTAGGTTTACCTCCAATGTATTCACATCCTACCATACCTTTGTCTGTACATTTGCCTTGGATCTATTCTATCGCGCCCAGAAACCTTCTCCTTTTACACTTTTACGCATTTAGTGTACGCTACTCCTCCTCTGTTCCTATTTTTTATTTATTTTTTATTTAACCAGGCAAGTCAGTTAAGAACACATTCTTATTTTCAATGACGGCCTGGGAACAGTGGGTTAACTGCCTGTTCAGGGGCAGAACGACAGATTTGTACCTTGTCAGCTCAGGGGTTTGAATCGCAACCTTCCGGTTCCTAGTTCCAATCTAACCACTAGGCTATGCCGCCCCATTCCTCCCTGCAGTGCCTATATCCTATTCCCCATATGCGCTCATTTGTTGTCTTCTGTAACCATAAATTAATGAATTTCTTTTCATATGCAAATACATAACCAGATCACATACTCACACTGCAAGCTCATTTACTTCAATTCAATTCATACTAGAAATAATCAGACATAGGGTTTTTCCACTCATTCAACGGAGGATGGCATTTCAACATAAATGTATGATATTTTTTTAGGGAATGTTCTCATCAGGATGGTGTTAGTGAGCTAAGCAACTGCCCAGTCACGACAAGTTGACTTCTCTTAGCCATCGACATAGCCATGCATCTCAAAGATGATTACCCATAATTGCACACAGTTGTCTCCTCAACTAATAACTGGTTAATTGGCAGTAAAAACACATCTTTCCCTTCCTGTCCAACCTTTCCCAGAGTGAAAAGCAGTACACTGACATTTTGAGTCTCGACATATTTATTTATATCTACAATATTTGCTAAGGTATATTGACAGACATACATTGACTAGGGTATTTTCACTAGGTAAATTCACGAGGGTATATTGGATATCATATATTCACTAGGGTATATTCACTAGGGTATGTTCACTAGGGTATATTGACTAGGGTATATTCACTGGGTATGTTCACTAGGGTATATTGACTAGGGTATATTCACTAGGGTATGTTCACTAGGGTATATTCACTAGGGTATATTCACTAGGGTATGTTCACTAGGGTATATTGACTAGGGTATATTCACTAGGGTATGTTCACTAGGGTATATTGACTAGGGTATATTCACTTGGGTATATTCAGTAAGGTAATGTCAACAATATATTCACTAGGGTGTATAAACTAGGGTGAATCCACTAAGGTTTATTCACTAGGGTATATTTGCTAGGGTAAATTCACTAAGGTATATTCAATAAGGTATATTCACTAGGTTATATTCACTAGGGCATATTCACTAGGGTATGTTCACTAAAGTATAAGCACTAAGGTATATTGGCTAGGGTATACAGTGGGGCAAAAAAGTATTTAGTCAGCCACCAATTGTGCAAATTCTCCCATATAAAAAGATGAGAGAGACCTGTAATTTTCATCATAGGTACACTTCAACTATGACAGAAAAAATGAAAAAAAAATCCAGAAAATCACATTGTAGGATTTATTTGCAAATTATGGTGGAAAATAAGTATTTGGTCACCTACAAACAAGGAAGATTTCTGGCTCTCACAGACCTGTAACTTATTTTTTAAGAGGCTCCTCTGTCCTCCACTCGTTACCTGTATTAATGGCACCTGTTTGAACTTGTTATCAGTATAAAAGACACCTGTCCACAACCTCAAACAGTCACACTCCAAACTCCACTATGGCCAAGACCAAAGAGCTGTCAAAGGACACCAGAAACAAAATTGTAGACCTGCACCAGACTGGGAAGACTGGATCTGCAATAGGTAAGCAGCTTGGTTTGAAGAAATCAACTGTGGGAGCAATTATTAGGAAATGGAAGACATACAAGACCACTGATAATCTCCCTCGATCTGGGGCTCCACGCAAGATCTCACCCCGTGGGGTCAAAATTATCACAAGAACGGTGAGCAAAAATCCCAGAAGCACACGGGGTGACCTAGTGAATGACCTGCAGAGAGCTGGGACCAAAGTAACAAAGCCTACCATCAGTAACACACTACGCCGCCAGGGACTCAAATCCTGCAGTGCCAGACGTGTTCCCCTGCTTAAGCCAGTACATGTCCAGGCCCATCTGAAGTTTGCTAGAGAGCATTTGGAGGATCCAGAAGAATATTAGGAGAATGTCATATGGTCAGATGAAACCAAAATATAACTTTTTGGTAAAAACTCAACTCGTCGTGTTTAGAGGACAAAAAATGCTGAGTTGCATCCAAAGAACACCATACCTACTGTGAAGCATGGGGGTGGAAACATCATGCTTTGGGGCTGTTTATCTGCAAAGGAACCAGAACGACTGACAGATAACAGACTTTCTCCGTCACGACGTTCATTCTGCTAGCTTGCTAGCCCCGGCCTGCTAGCTGTCTGAATCACCGTGTCTCCAGCCAGCCTAACTACTCACTGGACTCCTATGATCACTCGACTATGCATGCCTCTCCCTAATGGCAATATGCCTTGTCCATTGCTGTTCTGGTTAGTGATTATTGTCTTATTTCAATGTAGAGCCTTTAGCCCTGCTCAATATGGCTTAGCCAAACCTTTAGTTCCACCTCCAATACATGCAGTGGTATCAGCTGGTTTAAATGTTTCTAGAGACAATATCTCTCTCATCATCACACAATGCCTAGGTTTACCTCCAATGTATTCACATCCTACCATACCTTTGTCTGTACATTTTGCCTTGGATCTATTCTATCGCGCCCAGAAACCTTCTCCTTTGACACTTTTACGCATTTAGCCAAACTCCTCCTCTGTTCCTTTTTTTATTTATTTTTTATTTAACCAGGCAAGTCAGTTAAGAACACATTCTTATTTTATGACGGCCTGGGAACAGTGGGTTAACTGCCTGTTCAGGGGCAGAACGACAGATTTGTACCTTGTCAGCTCAGGGGTTTGAACTCGCAACCTTCCGGTTCCTAGTTCCAACCTCTAACCATGCTACCCTGCCGCCCCATTCCAAGCCCTGCAGTGCCTAGCTCCACTCCTATTCCCCATGTGCGCTCATTTGTTGTCTTCTGTAACCATAAAAGCCTTGGTTTCATGCATGTTAAAATTAGAAGCCTCCTCCATACGTTTGTTTTATTCCCTGCTTTAGCACACTCTGCCAACCTGGATGTCCTAGCCGTGTCTGAATCCTGGCTTTGGAAGACCACCAAAAATCCTGAAATTTCCATCCCTAACTATAAGATTTTCCGACAAGATAGAACTGCCAAAGGGGGCGTAGTTAGCCTGCAGAGTTCTGTCTTTACTATCCAGGTCTGTACCCAAACAATTCAAGCTTCTCCTTTTAAAAACCTTTCCGAAACAAGTCTCTCACCATTGCCGCTTGTTATAGACCACCCTCTGCCCCCAGCTGTGCCCTGGACACTGTTACAAACGACACTCGGCACAGCCAGAAGAGGACTGTCCACCCCACATAGCCTGGTTCCTCTCTAGGTTTTTCCTAGGTTTTGGCATTTTTCCTATCCACCGTGCATCTACACCTGCATTGCTTGCTGTTTGGGGTTTTAGGCTGGGTTTCTGTACAGCACTTTGAGATATCACCTGATGTACAAAGGGCTATATAAATACATTTGATTCGATTTTGATTTGACCCCATATGTGAATTGATTGCCCCCCATCTATCTTCGGAGTTCGTGCTGCTAGGTGACCTAAACTGGGACATGTTTAACACCCCAGCCATCCTACAATCTAAGATTGATGTCCTCAATCTCACACAAATTATCAATGAACCTACCAGGTACAACCCCAAATCCGTAAACACGCGCACCCTCATAGATATCATCCTAACCAACTTGCCCTCCAAATACACTTCTGCTGTTTTCAATCAGGATCTCAGCAGTCACTGCCTCATTGCCTGCATTCGTAATGGGTTTGCGGTCAAACGACCACCCCTCATCACAGTCAAACGCTCCCTGAAACAATTCAGTGAGCAAGCCTTTCTAATTGACCTGGCCCAGGTGTCCTGGAAGGATATTGACCTCATCCCATCAGTAGAGGATGCAAGGTTATGCCTTCCTCAGCATTTTAAATAAGCATGCCACATTCAAAAACAAATGAACCAGTAAGAGATATAGCCCTCGCTTCACTCCAGACCTGACTGCCCTTGACCAGCACAAAAACATCCTGTGGCGAACTGCATTAGCTTCGAATATCCCCCGTGATATGCAACTTTTACGGGAAGTTCGGAATCAATATACACAGGCAGTTAGGAAAGCTAAGGCTAGCTTTTTATAACATAAATTGGCATCCTGTAGCACAAACTCCAAAAAGTTATGGGACACTGTAAAGTCCATGGAGGTTAAGAGCACCTCCCAGCTGCACACTGCAGTGAGGCTAGGAAACATTGTCACCACCGATAAATCCACTATAATTGAGAATTTCAATAAGCATTTTCTACGGCTGGCCATGCTTTCCACCTGTCTACCCCTACCCCAGTCAACTGTCCTGCACCCCCCACAGTAACTCGCCCAAGCCTCCCCCATTTCTCCTTCACCCAAATCCAGATAGCTGATGTTTTGAAAGAGCTGCAAAATCTGGACCCCTACAAATCAGCAGAGCTAGACAATCTGGACCCTCTCTTTCTAAAATGATCTGCCGAAATTGTTGCAACCCCATATTACTAGCCTGTTCAATCCCTCTTTCGTATCGTCTGAGATTCCCAAAGATTGGAAAGCTGCCGCGATCATCCTCTTCTTCAAAGAGGGAGACACTCTAGACCCAAACTGCTGCAGACCTATATGTTTCCTACCCTGCATTTCTAAGGTATTCGAAAGTCTAGTTAACGAACAGGATACCGACCATTTTGAATCCCACCGTACCTTCTCCGCTATGCAATCTGGTTTCAGACCTGGTCAAGGGTGCACCTCAGCCATGTTCAAGGTCCAAAACAATATCAAAGCCGCCATCGATAAGAGACGTTACTCTGCAGCCGTATTCATCGGCCTGACTAAGGCTTTCGACTGTGTCAATCACCACATTCTTATCGGAAGACTCAACAGCCTTGGTTTCTCAAATGACTGCCTCTCCTGGTTCACCAACTACTTCTCTGATAGAGTTCAGTGTGTCAAATCGGAGGGCCTGCCTCTACGCAGATGGCACCATTCTGTATACTTCTGGCCTGCTTTGGACACTGTGTTAACTAAACTCCAGACTAGCTTCAATGCCATACAACGCTCCAACAGTGTCCTCCAACTACCCTTAAATGCAGGTAAAACTACATGCATGCTCTTCAACCGATCATTGCCCGCACCTGCCTTCCCGTCCAGCATCACTACTCTGGATGTTTCGGACTTAGAATATGTGGACAACTACAAATACCTAGGTGTCTGGTTAGACTGTAAACTCTCCTTCCAGACTCATATTAAGCATCTCCAATCCAAAATTAAATCTAGAATCGGCTTCCTATTTCGCAACAAGCATCCTTCATTCATGCTGCCAAACATACCCTCGTAAAACTGACCATCCTACTGATCCTCAACTTCGGCAATGTCATCTACAAAATAGCTTCCAACATCTACTCAACAAATTGGATGCAGTCTATCACAGTGCCATCCGTTTTGTCACCAAAGCCCCATATACTTCCCACCACTGCGACCTGTACGCTCTCGTTGGCTGGCCCTCGCTCCATACTCATCGCCAAACCCACTGGCTCCAGGTCATCTACAAGTCTTTGCTAGGTAAAGCGCCGCCTTATCTCAGCTCACTGGTCACCATAGCAACACCCACCCGTAGCACGTGCTCCAGCAGGTGTATCTCACTGGTCACCCCCAAAGCCAATTCCTCCTTTAGCCACCTTTCCTTCCAGTTGTCTGCTGCCAATGACTGGAACAAACTGCAAAAATCCCTGAAGCTGGAGACTCATATCTCCCTCACTAGCTTTAAGCACCAGCTGTCAGAGCAGCTCACAGATCACTGCACCTGTACATAGCCCATCTGTAGATTGCCCATCCAACTACCTCATCCCTGTATTTATTTGGGTATTTATCTTGCTCCTTTGTACCCATGTATCTCTACTTGCATTCATCTTCTGCACATCTATTCACTTCATGTTAATCTCTTGGTCCTATGGCTCTCTACATTTTAATCTCTTGGTCCTGTGGCTCTCTACATGTTAATCTCTTGGTCCTGTGGCTCTCTACATGTTAGTTTCTGGGCCCTGTGACTCTCTACATGTTAGTTTCTGGGCCCTGTGACTCTCCACATGTTAGTTTCTGGGCCCTGTGGCTCCCTATATGCTAGTTTCTGGGCCCTGTGGCTCTCTACATGTTAGTTTCTTGGCCCTGTGGTTCTCTACATGTTATTTTCTGGGCCCTGTGGCTGTCTACATGTTAGTTTCTGGGCCCTGTGGCTCTCTACATGTAAAGAAACAATGCATTCAACACGTCTGTAGTCATAAACTGGATGTAGTCTTTGCATAGGAATATGAGACCAAATAGCTCTACGAAATGTTTGACTTCTATAATGCACGTTAAGTGAATTAGTACAAACACTTATGACAAATAGATACATAAACTGCTTTCATTTATAAATGGTAAACAAGACATGTATGAACATACCCTAAAGTGATATGAAACATTTGAAACATTTGATGAAACATTTGATCTCATATCCAAAATAGAAATAAATACGGACGGGAGTGTATCTGGGAATGATCTTACTGCCGTAGGATCGACATATGAACTGGGGTTTTCCACAGATGCCATGTACCTGTCCTGGATGGCTGGGTGCTGGATACTTTGTGAGTACGAGCTTTCATCTTCAGACTCAGGAGCCAGTATAGACTTATGCTGAATTCTCATAAATGTCTTCAGTGGTTGCACACTGTATTCCCATTGAGCTCTCCTCTGGATACTTTTTCCTCTTTTCTCTAGTGAGTTTCCTGCTGTGTCACAGCAGTCAGAACACAAACCAGGAGCTGTGGAAGACGGCCCTCCGCACAGCAGCCTTTATCTCAACATCATCAGGGAGGAGACACTTAACATCCACAAGTTCACAGAGGACTACTGTGATGGTCTGAAAGGGTACGACATTATTATGACATGTTGTATACTAGGTCCACTGAGTGATGGGCCTGGGACTCAAGCTCATTTTATCCTGGGCCCAGTTTCCCATTAGTGATGGAAAAGCCCGGTTTCCCATTAGTGACGGCAAAGCCCGGTTTCCATTAGTGATGGCAAAGCCCGGTTTCCCATTAGTGAGGGAAAAGCCCGGTTTCCCATTAGTGAGGGAAAAGCCCGGTTTCCATTAGTGATGGCAAAGCCCGGTTTCCCATTAGTGAGGGAAAAGCCCAGTTTCCCATTAGTGAGGGAAAAGCCGGTTTTCCATTAGTGATGACAAAACCCAGTTTCGCATTAGTGATGACAAAACCCAGTTTCGCATTAGTGATGACAAAACCCAGTTTCCCATTAGTGATGACAAAACCCGGTTTCCCATTAGTGATGACAAAACCCGGTTTTCCATTAGCGATGACAAAACCCGGTTTCCCATTAGTGATGACAAAACCCAGTTTCCCATTAGCGATGACAAAACCCGGTTTCCCATTAGTGATGACAAAACCCGGTTTTCCATTAGTGATGACAAAGGTTTTGGTAAACAGTTTTAACCATGTTCCTACGAAGGTTTTAATGCAACAATATATTTTTAGGGACACAAGGCCCTGTCTGGTAATGTGTTGTATTGTGACGGTAAGCTATTGTCAAATACATCTTACTATTGACAACATATTCTGTTTCTTCGTGTCAGGTACAGTAAGCGTGTTGCAGACATCAAAGAATGCAGGGAGCTATAATAGATGCAGACAGAGAGCTCCTATCCTGTACTATAATAGATGTAGACAGAGAGCTCCTATCCTTTACTATAATAGATGTAGACAGAGAGTCCCTATCCTGTACTATAATAGATGTAGACAGAGAGTTCCTATCCTGTACTATAATAGATGCAGACAGAGAGTTCCTATCCTGTACTATAATAGATGTAGACAGAGAGTTCCTATCCTGTACTATAATAGATGTAGACAGAGAGTTCCTATCCTGTACTATAATAGATGTAGACAGAGAGTTCCTATCCTGTACTATAATAGATTCAGACAGGAATACCTATCCTTTACTATAATAGATGCAGACAGAGTAATCCTATCCTGTACTATAATAGATGATTTAGATGCACTATTTTACTATAATAGATGTAGACAGAGAGCTCTGAAAGCAACACAGGCCCGTTTTGTTCAGTACACCAGTATGGAACTGTTGCTGAATATGAACTTGTCTGTGTCTGTAAATCTATAATAGATGTCTCTCCTCTCTCTCTCTCTCTCCTGTACTCTAATCTCTCTCCCTCTCTCCCTTTCTCTCTCCTATCCTGTCTCTATAATAGATCTCAGACAGAGAGCTCTCCCTTTATCTCTGTACTATTCTCTGTCTCTCTCTAAGGCGTTGTTTGTCTTCATGGCTCTGTCATTTTTCCCATGACGAGGTCCTGTGGCTCGTCAGACATTCTGCCAATATCCCCAAGATCAAGACCCCATAGGACTGCATAGACTCATACATTTGAAGTAGCTGACACAAAGCAGACTTTCCTACCACCTAAAACAGACCGTCCAGCCAGCCATGACACTTTGCACATATCAACCAAATATATACAGTACCATATTACTACTTCAGCTGTCAAGTCACAAAACTAAACAATGTAGCAAATGCTTATACTACAGTGGTCTGGATAAATTGTCCTGCTGTTGATACAGTAGTCATTAGATTGTGTGTTTAAGTACAGTTCTACTGTGCTGTTGATACAGTAGTCATTAGATTGTGTGTTTAAGTATAGTTCTACAGTACTGTTGATACAGTAGTCATTAGATTGTGTGTTTAAGTACAGTTCTACTGTGCTGTTGATACAGTAGTCATTAGATTGTGTGTTTAAGTATAGTTCTACAGTACTGTTGATGAAGTATTAGATTGTGTGTTTAAGTATAGTTCTACAGTACTGTTGATACAGTAGTCATTAGATTGTGTGTTTAAGTATAGTTCTACAGTACTGTTGATACAGTAGTCATTAGATTGTGTGTTTAAGTATAGTTCTCTGTACTGTTGATAAGTAGTCATTAGATTGTGTGTTTAAGTATGTTCTCAGTACTTTTGATACAGTAGTCATTAGATTGTGTGTTTAAGTATAGTTCTACAGTACCCAAGATAAGAGTCATTAGATTGTGTGTTTAAGTATATTTAAGTACTGCTGACACAGTAGTCATTAGATTGTGTGTTTAAGTACCTAAAACAGTACTGTTGATACAGTAGTCATTAGATTTTGTTTAACATATCAACCAACTATGATACAGTAGTCATTAGATTGTGCTGTTTAAGTCATAAAACTAAACAATGTAGCAAATGCTTATACAGTAGTCATTAGTGGTCTGTTTAAAGTTCTACTGTGCTGTTGATACAGTAGTCATTAGATTGTGTGTTTAAGTACAGTTCTACTGTACTGTTGATACAGTAGTCATTAGATTGTGTGTTTAAGTATAGTTCTACAGTACTGTTGATACAGTAGTCATTAGATTGTGTGTTTAAGTATAGTTCTACAGTACTGTTGATACAGTAGTCATTAGATTGTGTGTTTAAGTATAGTTTTACAGTACTGTTGATACAGTAGTCATTAGATTGTGTTTAAGTATAGTTCTACAGTACTGTTGATACAGTAGTCATTAGATTGTGTGTTTAAGTATAGTTCTACAGTACTGTTGATACAGTAGTCATTAGATTGTGTGTTTAAGTATAGTTCTACAGTACTGTTGATACAGTAGTCATTAGATTGTGTTTATGTATAGTCTTACTGTTGATATGGTAGTCAGTCACTAGTTTACGTATAGTAATACTGTTGATGCGGTAGTCAAATAAAATAAAATAAAATGTATTTATAGAGCCCTTCTTACATCAGCTGATATATCAAAGTACTGTACAGAAACCCAGCCTAAAACCCCAAACAGCAAGCAATGCAGGTGTAGAAGCACAGTGGCTAGGGAAAGCTCCATAGAAAGGCCAGAAGAAATCTAGAGAGGAACCAGGCTATGAGGGGTGGCCAGTCCTCTTCTGGCTGTGCCGGGTGGAGATTGTAAGAGTACATAACAGACAGAACATAATAACATAATAATAGACAGAACATAATAACATAATAATAATCACAGTGGTTGTCGAGGGTGGAACAGATCAGCACCTCAGGAATAAATGTCAGTTGGCTTTCATAGCTGATCATTCAGACTATTTATACCTCTCCTGCTATCTCTAGAGAGTTGAAAACAGCAGGTCTGGGACAGGTAGCACATCCAGTGACCAGGTCAGGATTCCATAGTCGCAGGCAGAACAGTTGAAACTGGATCAGCAGCACGGCCAGGTGGACGGGGGACAGCAAGGAGTCATCAGGCCAGGTAGTCCTGAGGTATGTTCCGAGGGCTCAGGTCCTCCGAGAGAGAAAAAATGAAAAAAAAGAAAGAGAGAGAGAGAATTAGAGAGAGTATACTTAAATTCACACAGGTATGCGGATAAGACAAGAGAAATACTCCAGATATAACAGACTGACCTAGCCATGTATAGTCCTACTGTTGATACAGTAGTCACTAGTTTATGGGTTTATGTATAGTCCTACTGTACTGTTGATAGTAGTCACTAGTTTATGTGTTTACCTATAGTCCTACTGTTGATACAGTAGTCACTAGTTTGTGACAATTATTGTATCATTGCATCAACGACGTCATCCCCACAGTGATCGTACATGCATACCCCAACTAGAAGCCATGAATTACAGGCACAGCCGCACTGAGGTAAAGGGCAGAGTTGCCGCTTTCAAGGACTGGGACTCTAACCCGGACACTTATAAAAAATCCCGCTATGCCCTCCAACAAACCATCAAATAGGCAAAACATCAATACAGGACTAAGATCGAAACGTTCTACACCGGCTCTGACACTCGTCCATTACAGACAACAAAGGAAAGCACAGCTGAGAGCTGCCCAGTGACATGAGCCTACCAGATGAGCTAAACTACTTATATTCTCACTTTGAGGAAAATAACACTGAAATATGCATGAGAGCACCAGTTGCTCCAGAAGACTGTGTGATCCCGCTCTCCGCAGCCGATGTGAGTAAGACCTTTAAACAGGTCAACAAAGCTGCATGGCCAGACGGATTACCAGGAAGTGTACTGCGAGAAAGGGCTGACCAACTGTCAAGTGTTTTCACTGACATTTTCAACCTCTCCCTGTCCGAGTCTGTAATACCAACATGTTCTTAGCAGACCATCAAAGTCCCTGTGCCCAAGAACACTAAGGTAACCTGCCTATATGATTACCGACCCGCAGCACTCACGTCTGTAGCCATGAAGTGCTTTGAAAGGCTAGTCGTGGCTCACATCAACACCATTATCCAGAAACCTGAGATTCACTTCAATTTGCAGACCAACAGATCCACAGATGATACAATCTCTATTGCACTTCACACTGCCCTTTCCCACCTGGACAAATGGAACACCTAAGGTTTGTGAGAATTTTACTCATTGACTACAGCTCAGCGTTCAACACCATAGTGCCCTCAAAGCTCATCAATAAGCTAAGGACCCTGGGACTAAACACCTCCCTCTGCAACTGGAACCTGGACTTGCTGACGGGCCGCACAAAGGTGGTAAGGGTAGGTCACAACACATGTGCCACGCTGATCCTCAACAGGAAAAAGAGGACCAAGCACGCCCGATTCTTATCGATGGGGCTGCAGTGGAGCAGGATGAGAGCTCCAAGTTCCTTGGTGTCCACATCACCAACAAACTAACTTGCTCCAAACACACCAAGACAGTCGTGAAGAGGGTAAGATATAACCTATTCTCCCTCAGGAGACTGAAAATATTTGTCATGGGTCCTCAGATCCACAAAAGGCTCTACAGCAGCACCATCGCAATCATCCTGACTGGTTGCATCACTGCCTGGTATGGCAACTGCTCGGCCTCCGACCGCAAGGCACTACAGAGTGTACTGCGAACGGCCCAGTACATCACTGGGGCTAAGCTTCCTGCCTTCCAGGACCTCTATACAAGGTGGTGTCTGAGGAAGGCCCTAAAAATTGTCAAAGTCTCCAGCTCCCCTAGTCATAAACTGTTCTCTCTGCTACCGCACGGCAAGCTGTACCGGGTTGCCAAATCTAGGTCCAAGAGGCTTCGAAACAGCATCTAACCCCAAGCCATAAGAGTCCTGAACATCTAATCAAATGGCTACCCAGACTATTTGCATTGCATTTGCACACCGCTGCTTCTCTCTGTTGTTATCATTTATGCAATGTCACTTTAACGTGTTATGGCTGGGATGAATAATTTGCCCAGAGTAAACTGTCTGCTACTCAGGCCCAGTTGCTAACATATGCATAGTATTAGTAGATTTGGATAGAAAACACTCTGAAGTTTCTAAAACTGTTTGAATGATGTCTGTGAGTATAACAGAACTTATATGACAGGCAAAACCTGAGAAGAAATCCAATCAGGAAGTTGGACATCTGAGGTTTTTAGTTTTTCAACTCATTGACTATCAAAAATACAGTGTCTATGGGGTCAAATTGTACTTCCTAAGGCTTCCACTATATGTCAACAGTCTTTAGAACCTTTTTTGATGCTTCTACCGTGAAGAAGGGGGTAATGGGAGCTGAATAAGTCAGTGGTCTGCCAGAGTGGCATGAGCTGGTCACGCACGTTCACGTGAGAGTTAGCTTGCGTTCTGAAGACAAAGGAATTCTCCAGTTGGAACAATATTGAAGATGTATATTAAAAACATCATAAAGATTGATTCTATACTTCGTTTGACATGTTTCTACGAACTGTAATGGAGTATTTTGACTTTTCGTCTGGCCTGCGCATCATGAATTTGGATTACTGGGCTATACGCGCAAACAAAAAGGAGGTATTTGGACATAAATTATGGACTTTATCGAACAAATCAAACATTTATTGTGGAACTGGGATTCCTGGGAGTGCATTCTGATGAAGATCATCAAAGGTAAGTGAATATTTATAATGTTATTTCTGACTTCTGTTGACTCCACAACATCGTGGATATCTGTATGGCTTGATTTGTTGTCTGAGCGCTGTACTCATATTATTGCATGGTGTGCTTTTTTGGTAAAGCTTTTTCGAAATCTGCCACAGCGGTTGCATTAAGGAGAAGTGTATCTATAATTCCATGCATAATAGTTGTATCTTTTATCAATGTTCATTATGAGTATTTCTGTATATTGATGTGGCTCTCTGCAAAATCACTGGATGTTTTAGAACTACTAAACATAACGTGCCAATGTAAACTCAGACTTTTGTATAAAAATATGAACTTTATCGAACAAAACATACATGTATTGTGTAACATGAAGTCCTATGAGTGTCATCTGATGAAGATCATCAAAGGTTAGTGATTCATTTTATCTCTATTTCTGTTTTTTATGACTCCTCTCTTTGGCTGGAAAAATGGCTGTGTGCAGACCTAACATAATCGATTGGTGTGCTTTCGTCGTAAAGCCTTTTTGAAATCAGACACTGTGGTGGGATTAACAACAAGTTTATCTTTAAAATGGTGTAAAATACTTCTATGTTTGAGGAATTTTAATTATGAGATTTCTGTTGTTTTGAATTTGGCACCTTGTACTTTCACTGGTTTCACCCGTTAGCAGGATTCAAGCCATAAGAGGTTTTATTAACTCTACCTTTAAAAAAATACTGATAAGAATCAGAAATTAAAGTAACAAGAAATTAAAGAGCAGCAGTAAAATAACAATAGCGAGACTACATACAGGGGGGTACTGGTTACATATTACCTCAACTAACCAGTGCCCCCGTACATTGACCAGTACCCCCCTGTATATAGTCTCGCTATTGTTATTTTAATGCTGCTCTTTAATTGCTTGTTACTTTAATTTCTGATTCTTATCAGTAGTTTTAAATCTGTATTGTTGGTTAGGGGCTCGTAAGTAAGCATTTCACTGTAAGGTCTACACCTGTATATATATATATATATATATATTTCACTCCTAAAGACTGATCTATGACTCCTAAATATTCCACTCCTAAAGACTGATCTATGACTCCTAAATATTCCACTGCTAAAGACTGAACTATGACTCCTAAATATTCCACTCCTAAAGACTGAACTATGACTCTTATATATTCCACTCCTAAAGACTGAACTATGACTCCTATATATTCCACTGCTAAATACTGTGATATGGTTGTGTTTGTCTCCAGTTTCTCCTCTCAGAGCAGTGAGGAGGTTTCTATGCAGTGCAACATCATGTCTTTCCCTCTGGTCTGGTCTGGTCTGGTCTGGTCTGGTCTAGTTTGGTCTGGTCTAGTCTGGTCTAGTCTGGTCTGGTCTGGTCTGCTCCCGCTGCAGCCAGAGTCCACCAGCTGTGTCCAGATGAGGGCAGTACTGGGCTACGAGACACTATCTGGGTATCCGACCGTAATAACATATTTTAACTGGTTATGCTAAATTTATAGATAGCCATGTAATTTTTAGGTCACATCACGTCAAATACTGAATGGTGAAAGCAATTATTCCATTGGTGTGAAACATCTCAATATGGTAAATCTGAGAGACATCTCTTCATGTTTCTTGTTGATGTCTAGACGGAGGCGGTTGAGAGGAGGTGCAATCTCAATGACCAGATGTGTGTGTGTGTCTGCGTGTGTGTGTGTATGTCTGCATGTCTGCGTGTGTGTGTGTGCGTGCATGTTTGCATGCATGTGTTTGCGCGCGTGTGTGTTCGAGATACGTAACCTCGATGACCAGGAATCTGGGGGAAGGGTACAGGTCACAGAGCTAATTAACTATAAGATTCATGCAGCCAATTGACAGTATTTCCAATTATATTACAACGCCCTCGTAGTCACTGCGCTAGATTTAAAGGTACAATCTGGCATCTGGGAATCTTTTCAACGTTAATTTAAATTCTACATATTTACCCTTTATTAATAAAGCAAATCCCAGATTGTTGCTTTAATGTAGGAGTGTGCCAGTAGGAAAGTGAAGAGGAGGTGGTGTAACGAGAGAAGGTTGTTTCTCTCTATGCTGGAAAACATTGTGAGAGTGTTGAGTTTAGAGTCCTGAGAGGTTGCAGCATAGCAGGAAGAAGTAAAATCACTAACTTATTTTTCTGTAAACGCAGAAAGCAATGTATAACAGATTTTAATGGAAAACATTCTATTACTGTTTCTTCTATGTGGCTCTCTTAATCATGTTCCCTATTAGCTGTTGCCCAAACACTGTCGCCAGATTGTAAGTGCAGCTTGCCACAAGAAGCAGAAGAAGCAGGCGCCCAGAAAAGGAGAGGTGTAAAGAGGGAAATCTGGCACAGAGAGGCAGAGGACGGACCGCGCCATCGTCATCAAGTCAGCGTTTTTACCCATCCATCCCCCTAAAACTCTCTATCCCTCTCTACCCCTCCATCCATCCCCCTATAACTCTCTATCCCTCTCTACCCCTCCATCCATCACCCTATAACTCCATCCATCTCCCACTCCATCCATCCCCCTATAACTCCTCTCTACCACTCCATCCATCACCCTATAACTCTCTATCCCTCTCCTACCCCTCCATCCATCCCCCTATAACTCTCTATCCCTCTCCACCCCTCCATCCCCCCTATAACTCTCTATCCCTCTCTACCACTCCATCCATCCCCCTATAATAACTCTCTCCATCCATCCCCCTATAACTCTCTATCCCTCTCTACCCCTCCATCCCCCTATAACTCTCACTCCATCCATCCCCCTATAACTCTCTATAACTCGCTATCCCTCTCTCTACCACTCCATCCATCCCCCTATAACTCTCTATATCCCCATCCATCCCCCTATAACCTCTCCATCCATCCATCCCTCCCCCTATAACTCTCCATCCATCCCACTATAACTCTCTATTCGCTCTCTCTACCACTCCCCTCCATCCATCATCCACCTATAACTCTCTATCCCTCTCCACCCCTCCATCCATCCCCCTATAACTCCATCCATCCATCCATCCCCCTATAATATCCCGCTCTCCCCCTCCATCTATCCCCCTATAACTCTATCCACCCCCCATCCATCCCCCTATAACTCTCTATCCCTCCATCCATCCCCCTATAACTCTCTATCCCTCTCCACCCCTCCATCCATCCCCCTATAACTATCCCTCCATCCATCCCTCTCTATCCCTCTCTACCCCTCCATCCATCCCCCTATAAATCCCGCTCTCCCCCTCCATCTATCCCTCTCTATCCCTCCCCTCCATCCCCCCTATAACTCTCTATCCCTCTCAAACAATCCATCCATCCCCCTATCTCTCTATCCCTCTCTCTCCCCTCCATCCATCCACCTATAACTCTCTATCCCTCCATCTAAAACTCTCCCCTCCATCCATCCCCTATAACGACATCTCCATCCCTCTCTACCCCTCCATCCATCCCCCTATAACTCTCTATCCATCTCATCTAACCATCCCTCCACCCATCCCCTATAACTCTCTATCCCTCTCTACCCCTCCATCCATCCCCCTATAACTCTCTATCCATCTCTCTACCATCCCTCCATCCATCCCCCTATAACTCTCTATCCATCTCTCTACCCTCCATCCATCCACCTATAACTCTCTATCCCTCTCCTCCATCCATCCATCCCCCTATAACTCCATCCATCCCCTATAACTCTCTATCCCCTCAATCCATCCATCCCCCTATCTCTATCCCTATTCACCTCCATGTCCATCTCCAATCCTTCCATCCCTACCCCTCTAACTCTCATCCCTCTCTCCCTCCATCCATCCCCCTATAATACCCCTATAACTCCATCACTCCATCTATAACTCCCCTCCATCTCTCTCTATAACTCTCTATCCCCCTCCATCCATCCCCCTATAACTCCATCCATCCATCCCCCTATAACTCTCTATACCCCTCCCTCCATCTATAACTCTATACTCCCTTCATCTAAAACTCTCTATCCCCCTCTCTCCATACCCATCCATCTCTTTCTCCATCCCCCCTCTCTATACCCCTCCATCCATCCACCTATAACTCTCTATCCTCTACCCCTCCATCCATCCCCCTATAACCTCTATCCCTCTCTACCCCTCCATCCTCCTCCCTCCCCTCTCTATACCCCTCTATACCCATCCCCTCTCTATACCCCTCCATCTGTCTCTATACCCCTTCATCCCTCTCTATATCTCTCCATCCATCCTGTCTATATCTACCCCCATCCCTCTATCCCCTCATCCTCTCTACCCCTCCATATCTCCAAATCCCCATCCATCTATATATCTCCCCATCCATCATACCCCTCTCTATCTATACCCCTACATCCCTCTCTATTTACGTAAGTAATCACACCCAGAGTCATTAGATTTATAGAATCACCTTTGGCAGCGATTACAGCTGTGTGTCATTCTGGGTAAGTCTCTAAAAGCTTTGCACACCTGGAATGTGCAACATTTACACAATATTATTTTTAAAATCCTTTAAGCTCTGTCAAGTTGTTTGTTGATCGTTGCTTGACAGCTATTTTCCCATCTTGCCATAGGTTTTCAAGATGATTTAAGTCAAAACTGCAACTAGGCCACTCATGAACATTTAATGTCATCTTGGTAAGCACCTCCAGTGTATATTATCTGGCCTTGTGTTTTAGGTTATTGTCCTGCTGAAAGGTGAATGTCTCCCAGATTCTGGTGGAAAGCAGACTGAACCAGGTTTTCCTCTAGGACTTTGCCTTCGCTCAGCACTATTTCACTTCTTTTTATCCTAAATTTTCTATTTCTTGTCGATGACAAGCATACCCATAACATGATGCAGCCACCACCATGCTTGAACGTTGGAGAGTGGTACTCAGTGATGTGTTGTGTTGGATTTGCCCCAAATGTAACATTGTATTTAGGGTATAAAGGTCATTTCTTTGCCACATTTTTTGCTAAATTACTTTAGTGCCTTAATGCAAATGAGATGCATGTTTTGGGATATTTGTATTCTGTACAGCACTTCCTTCTTTTCACTCTGTCATTTAGGTTAGTGTTGTTGTTGATCCATCCTCAGTTTTCTCCTATCAGAGACATTCAACTCTGTAACTGTTTTAAAATCACAATTGGACTCGAGGTGAAATCCCTGAGCGGTTGCCTTCCTCTCCGGCAACTGAGTTATGAAGGATGCCTGTATTTCGTAGTGACTGAGTGTATTGATACACCATCCAAAGTGTAATTAAAAACTTCACCATGCTCAAAGTGATATTCATTGTCTACTTTTTTTGTATTTTTACCCATCCACCATTAGGCCCCCTTCTTTGCGAGGCGTTAGGAAACTAACTGTATCCATGCTGGATTCAGGGACCTTACAGATAATTGTATGTGTGGAGTACAAAGATGAGGTCGTCAGTCACAAACATTTTAAACAGTATTATTGCACCCAAAGTGAGTCCATGCAACTTATTACTAAGCACCTTTTTACTCCTGAACTTTTAGACTTGCCATGACAAAGGGATTGAATTTGTATTGACTCAAGACATTTCAGCTTTTCATTTTTAAAACAATTTGTTGGCATTTATAAAAACATAATTTCACTTTGACATTATGGGGTATTGTGTGAGCCCAGTGACACAAAATCTAAATTTAATAAATGTTTTATTCAGGCTGAAACACAACAAAATGTGGAAAAAGTCAAAGGGTGTGTATACTTTCTGAAGGCACTGTATATTGTATGAATTCAGGAGGTCAGACAATCATAGCTAGGTTACTATTTTCTTTCAAAATTGACATTCATACAAACGCATGAGACTCTAATGGATGTGTGTACATGTTCTGCTTCCTCTCCAAGTCTCTACCAGATCATTATCTCTCCGTCATGCTGCCCCTCCAGAGTGGCAGCTCAGCAGTATGACTGCTTCTACCCGAGTCACTAACGTAAATACAGGCAGCGGAGAGAGAGAGAGAGTGAGAGTGCGAGGAGAGGGAGAGAGTTAGAAGAGAGAGAGAGAGAGAGAGAGAGAGAGAGAGAGAGAGAGAGAGAAAGATGGAAAGAGAGTTAGAGGAGAGGGAGAGAGTTAGAGATGGAGAGAGAGATAGAGGGTGAAGAGAGAGAACGAGAACAAGACAACGAGAGTGAAGGGGTTGTGCCGGTTTCTACAGAAAGCAGACAGGAAAGACCCTGGACTGGAGCTACCTTTCAACCAAGCCAACTTGCTGGTCCAGAGTATCATATCCATCACATGGTCCATTGAGCCTGACTGTTGTACATTCTGACTGCCGTTCCAGTGCTGTTTGATGCTCATGACGTTGGTTTGTCCTTGTTACAGGATCATGATCCATCACAACCAGACCACCCAGGAGATGCTGTCACTCTAGTGGTAGCATGAGACGACAAGGTTTGCTGTGTCTGTCAGCGTAGTGTCCAGAGCATGGAGGTGCTACCAGGAGACAGGCCAGTACATCAGGAGACGTGGAAGAGGCCGTGGGAGAGCAACAACCCAGCAGCAGGACCGCTACCTCTGCCTTTGGGCAAGGAGGAGCAGTAGGAGCACTGCCCTGCAAAATGACCTCCAGCAGGCCACAAATGTGTCTGCTGTCTGAAACAGACTCTATGAGGGCCCGACGTCCACAGGTGGGGGTTGTGCTTACAGCCCAACACCGTGCAGGACGTTTGGCATTTGCCAGAGAACACCAAGATTGGCAAATTCGCCACTGGCGCCCTGTGCTCTTCACAGATGAAAGCAGGTTCACACTGAGCACATGTGACAGAGGTGACAGTCTGGAGACGCCGTGGAGAACGTTCTGCTGCCTGCAACATCCTCCAGCATGACCGGTTTGGCGGTGGGTCAGTCATGGTGTGGGGTGGCATTTCTTTGGGGGGCCGCACAGCCCTCCATGTGCTCGCCAGAGGTAGCCTGACTGCCATTAGGTACCGAGATGAGATCCTCAGACACCTTGTGAGACCATATGCTGGTGCGGTTGGCCCTGGGTTCCTCCTAATGCAAGACAATGCTAGACCTCATGTGGCTGGAGTGTGTCAGCAGTTCCTGCAAGAGGAAGGCATTGATGCTATGGACTGGCCCGCCCGTTCCCCAGACCTGAATACAATTGAGCACATCTGGGACATCATGTCTCGCTCCATCCACCATTGCACCACAGACTGTCCAGGAGTTGGCGAATGCTTTAGTCCAGCTCTGGGAGGAGATCCCTCAGGAGACCATCCGCCACCTCATCAGGAGCATGCCCAGGTGTTGTAGGGAGGTCATACAGGCACGTGGAGGCCACACATACTACTGAGCCTCATTTTGACTTGTTTTAAGGACATTACATCAACGTTGGATCAGCCTGTAGTGTGGTTTTCCACTTTAATTTTGAGTGTGACTCCAAATCCAGACCTCCATGGGTTGATAAATTTGATTTCCATTGATAATTTTTGTGTGATTTTGTTGTCAGCACATTCAACTATGTAAAGAAAAAAAGTATTTAATAAGAATATTTCATTCATTCAGATCTAGGATGTGTTATTTTAGTGTTCCCTTTATTTTTTTGAGCAGTGTATATATAAACTTAAACACACACAAACACAACCGATGTACAGAGGACAGTCCATCACAACACTCTACACTGACTCATACAGGCTGACTCATACAGGCTGACTCATACAGGCTGACTCATACAGGCTGACTCATACAGGGTGACTCATACAGGCTGACTCATACAGGCTGGCAGGCTGACTCTAAGGCTACAGGCTGACTCATACAGGCTGACTGACTCATACAGGGTGACTCATACAGGGTGACAGGCTGACTAATACAGGCTGACTCATACAGGCTGACTCATACAGGCTGACTCATACAGGCTGACTCATACAGGCTCACTAATACAGGCTGACTCATACAGGCTCACTAATACAGGCTGACTCATACAGGGCTACAGGCTGACTCATACAGGCTCACTAATACAGGCTGACTCATACAGGCTCACTAATACAGGCTGACTCATACAGGCTGACACATACAGGCTCACTAATACAGGCTGACTCATACAGGCTCACTAATACAGGCTGACATACAGGCTCACTAATACAGGCTGACTCATACAGGCTCACTAATACAGGCTGACTCATACAGGCTGACTCATACAGGCTGACTCATACAGGCTGACTCACTAATACAGGGCTGACAGGCTCACTAATACAGGCTGACTCTGCTGACTCATACAGGCTCACTAATACAGGCTGAGGCTCACTAATACAGGCTGACTCATACAGGCTCACTAATACAGGCTGACTCATACAGGCTCACTAATACAGGCTGACTCGTACAGGCTCACTAATACAGGCTGACTCATACAGGCTCACTAATACAGGCTGACTCATACAGGCTCACTAATACAGGCTGAGGCTCACTAATACAGGCTGACTCATACAGGCTCACTACAGGCTGACTCATACAGGCTCATACAGGCTGACTACAGGCTGTACAGGCTGACTCATACAGGGCACGCTGCCATCCAAATAGACAGGGCTGAATTAGAGCAGGTTAAGGGCTTCTAGTTCCTCTGTATCCAAGTGATCAAAACACATGCGCACCGTTGTGAAGAAGGCCTCTTCCCCATAAGGAGGTTGAAAAAGTTTAACAGGCGCCCTCAAATCCTCAAAACAAGTTCTACAGCTGCACCATTGAGAGCATTTTGACTGGCTGCTTGACTGCTACGGCAACAGCACCGCCTCGATCACATGGCGCTACAGAGTGTGGTGCAGACAGCCCAGTACATCACTGGGGCCAAGCTCCCTGCCATCCAGGACCTCTATATCAGGCAGTGTGGTAGAAAGGCCCGGAAAATCCTTAAAGACTCCAACCACCCAAACCATCTCTGCTTCTGCATGGCAAGTGGTACCGGTGCAAAATGTTTGGCACCAACTGGCTCTTGAACACCTTCTATCCGCAAGCAATAAGACTGATAACAAAATAGCTGATTTTACTTTAAAATAAAGTAAAATCAATAGTTTTTTCTCAGTGATGATTGAATTATTTGATAAAAAGCGGGACATGATTGATTCGTTGCGGTTCAATGGGTCAAAAGACAGGACTTTCTGACACAATCTGGGACATGTTGTCACCCTGAACATAACAGAACATTATTATTTACCTTTATTTAACTAGGCAGGTCAGTTAAGAACAAATTCTTATTTTCAATGACGGCCTAGGAACAATGGGTTAAACTGCCTTGTTCAGGGGCAGAATGACAGATGTTTACCTTGTCAGCTCAGGGATTCGATCTTGTAACCTTTCGGTTACTGGTCCAATGCTCAAACCACTAGGCTACCTACCACCCCACATAATAGAATATAATAGAATAGAACATAATAGAACAGAACAGAATAGAGCAGCACATAATAGAATATAATAGAATATAACATAATAGAACAGAACAGAATAGAGCAGCACATAATAGAATATAAAGAATAGAACATAATAGAACAGAACAGAATAGAGCAGCACATAATAGAACAGAATACAGTAGAACAGAATTGAATAGAATAAAAGAGAATACAATTAATGAGAATGAACTGAGCCACTTACAGAGATGCTCTGCTGACTCTGCTATAGTAAGCTGCTCATGACAGAGAGATATAACTCCTAGTCCTTTGTGAAATGTTGCGAAGCCAATTACTTGGACCTAAATGTACTTAAGACCAAGGAGCTGGTGGTAGATTTTAGGGAAAAGAAAGATGTTATTAATCCCATTTCTGTTAAGGGTGAAGAGATTGGCACTGTTGGTTCTTAGATGTACTTGGGTGCAAAAGTGGACAACAAATTAAACTGGAAGGAGAATGCTCACCGCGTCAATAAAAATGACCTATCTAGACTGTGCTTTATAAGGAAGCTTAGATCTTTTAAAGTATGTGACAAAATGCTTTGTATGTTCTATAGCAGTGTAGCCGAGTGTAATTATTTATTCCATTGTGTGCTGGAAAGGGAGTTTAATGAAAGAGGACTCTATTAAAAAGATTGAACAAATCATTAAGAAGGACATTGCTACAATTGGCTGCAGCCTGGAATCACTGCAGGACATGATCATGAGAAGCTGCAAGTAATAACACATGATCATGGATAATGACACACACCTACTCCACAGCACTCTGATGAAACACACCCACACCACAGGGCTCTGATGACACACCCACTCCACAGGGCTTGATGACACACACCCACACAGGGCCCTGATGACACACACCCACTCCACAGGGCTCTGATGACACACACCCACACCACAGGGCTCTGATGACACACACCACTCCACAGGGTTCTGATGACACACACCCACTCGACAGGGCCCTGATGACACACACCCACACCACAGGGCTCTGATGACACACCCACTCCACAGGGCTCTGATGACACACCTACTCCACAGGGCTCTGATGACACACACCTACTCCACAGGGCTCTGATGACACACACCCACTCCACAGCACTATGATGACACACACCCACTCCACAGCACTATGATGACACACACCCACTCCACAGGGTTCTGATGACACCTACACCACAGGGCCCTGATGACACACACCCACACCACAGGGCTATGATGACACCTACACCACAGGGCCCTGATGACATACACCACTCCACAGGGCTCTGATGACACACACCCTCGACACTCCACAGGGCTCTGATGACACACACCTACTCCACAGGGCTCTGATGACACACACCTACTCCACAGGGCTCTGATGACACTACTCCACAGGGCTTTGATACTCCACAGGGCTCTGATGACACAGGGCTCTGATGACACACACTCCACAGGGCTCTGATGCTACTCCACAGGGCTCTGATGACACCCACTCCACAGGGCTCTGATGACACACACCTACTCCACAGCACTCTGATCCGCAGGGCTCTGATGACACACACCCACTCCGCAGGGTTCTGATGACACACACTCCACAGGGCTCTGATGACACACACACCTACTCCACAGCACTATGATGACACAGCACTCTGATGACACACACCTACTCCACAGGGCTCTGATGACACACACCTACTCCACAGCACTCTGATGACACACACCCACTCCGCAGGGCTCTGATGACACACACCCACTCCGCAGGGTTTTGATGACACACACCTACTCCACAGGGCTCTGATGACACACACCTACTCCACAGGGTTTTGATGACACACACCTACTCCACAGGGTTCTGATGACACACAGGAGCAGCTTCAGTAGCAGGTTAATCCTGCCCAGACGTTCCACAGAGAGGTTTAGACCGTCATTTCTACCCACAGGCATTTAATGAGTGTAATTGATGAACTGTTTTGCGGTCGTCCTATTGGAAAAGGATGCTGTCTGTTTTTTTCCCAGAGTAGGATAGAAAACAGTACTTGAATCAGACTATTATTTTAGGGATACTGTGGTACATACATGTGCCTTAATGTGTCTTCATGTGTGTTGTTTTTATATTGTTGTTTGTCCTTGTTAAGTGTCCTGTCATTGCAAGTCATTGATGATGCATGCTGTAAATTGGGATTATTAAAAGTAATACTCTACTCTCTCTCTCTCTACTCTAGAACAAGATAGAATAGAACAGAAATGTCATGTCTTGTTATGTCTGTTCCTGTCCTTTCTCTTCATTCTCTCTCTCTGCTGGTCTTTTTAGGTTACCTTCTCTGTCTCTCATCCCTCAGCTGTTCTACATTTCCCCTAACTAGCTCATTCTCTCTTTCCCCACCTGTTCTCTCTTCCCCTCTGATTAGGTCTCTATTTCTTTCTCTGTTCCTGCTACTTTCAGTGTCTGATTCTTGTTTGTGTTTTTTGATGCCAGAAGCAAGCTGTCGTCTCGTTTGCTTCCACCTTGTCCTGTCCTGTCGGAGTCTGCATGGCAGGTGCAACCTGCATTATACTACGTTCTTTTGTTCCATTGACTACGTTGGAAGAGGATTTATGCCATTCCTGTTTTTTATTAAAGAACTCTGTTTTCTGTTAAAACCGCGTTTGGGTCTTCACTCAAGTTCATAACAAGAAACTAACAGAATAGAACAGAATAGAATAGAACAGAATATAACATAGAATACAATGATTGCTAACGTGTTTACGGAACTTACTAATGACTTATAGCCACAGCATTAGCATTTTTAGCATCAGCATGCGCTCTCATTTGAGAGGCAATCAGAGCAGAAGACCGCTTATTTGAATAGATGTCTCTGACTGTGGAATGCCCCCTGGTCTACTTACGTCACTCCCCTGAGAGTGAGAGTGGAACAGACTGAGCAGACATGCCAGACTTGGGTTCAAATACTATTGGAAATCATTTGAAAAATTCTATCTGTGCTGGATTGAGCTTGTCTGACAGAACGGACCCTCTAGAAAAGTCCCAAAATTGCAAACGTTTCCCACTTGGCTCTCCAGGCAGGCTAAAGCAAACACTCAAAGTATTTAACAGATTTCTAATAGTATTTGAACCCAGGTCTGCGGCGCAAACAGTCCGGTCCAGGATAACCCCTAAGACGTCAGAAGCACCAGGCACCAAGCAGAGGCAGCCTGACCTCCCGGAGAGAGACACATATCATGTCTGTCTCCTCTGAAACCTCTCCTCTAAAATTACCACCTTATTGGAAACATTCTGCCCCTTAAACTCCTCCACCACTGTGTGGTCCAGAAAGAGGACATGGGTAGTTATTAACTAATGATTTATTGTCTCAGTTTAGGAAAAAGATTAACTTAATTGATGCTCTTTTCAAGTAAGCAAATGACAGTATCAGTAAGAGATGTATTTTTAGAGACATGATACAGGTACCCATAAGAGTGTTTATGCCAGAGGTTTGACTTGTGACATTGCCCCTGGTCTGGTGGCAGCCATCGCTAGTATGCAAATAGGTAAACACAATGGCCTCTGGTGGAATGTCACTCTTCATATTGGTAATGGTCCAAGACAATTGATCCTATCCGGCTCGTAGGACCACTATATGGGTTTATGACAAGATGGGAGGATAATACAATACTATTCCCCTTGAAAGCTGGACCCTGCACAATACAGCTTTATGACACAATTACATGATGCCTCTTTGCCCCCCCTCAGGAGGCTGGAAAGATTTGGCACGGGCCCTCAGATTCTCAAAACGTTCTACAGCTGCATCATTGAGAGCATCTTCACTGGCTGCATCATCGCTTGGTACGGCAACTGTTTGGCATCTGACCGCAAGGGGCTACAGAGGGTAGTGCGAACGGCACAGTACATCACTGGGGCCGAGCTTCCTGTCATTCAGGACCTCTATAACAGGGGGTGTCAGAGGGTAGTGCGAACGGCACAGTACATCACTGGGGCCGAGCTTCCTGTAATTCAGGACCTCTATAACAGGGGGTGTCAGAGTAAGGTCCTGAAAATTGTGAAAGACTCTAGACACTCAAGTCATCAAATGTTCTTGTGCTACCGAACGGCAACCAGTACCGATGCAGTCTGGAACCAAAAGGACCCTGAGCAGCTTCTACCCCCAAGCCATAAGACTGCTAAATAGTTAGGTAGATATATTTATCAAAAATATAATCGCAACATGCAACAATTTCAAAGATTTTACTGAGTTACAATTCATAGAAGGAAATCAGTCAATGTAAATAAGTTCATTAGGCCCTAATCTATGGATTTCACATGACTGGGAATACAGATACGCATCTGTTGGACAAAAATACCAGGGGTGTGAGCATCCCAAACACCCCGTCAATCCAGAGCATCCTAAACATGCTCAATGGGTGACATGTCTGGTGAGTATGCAGCTTCTTGATATGCCACACCTGTCAGGTGGATGGAGTATCACTCAATCAATAAAATGTATTTATAAAGCAGACAGTAGTGAGGTAAGTCCAACTCTTACTATAGCAGACAGTAGTGAGGTAAGTCCAACTCTTACTATAGCAGACAGTAGTGAGGTAAGTCCAACTCTTACTATAGCAGACAGTAGTGAGGTAAGTCCAACTCTTACTATAGCAGACAGTAGTGAGGTAAGTCCAACTCTTACTATAGCAGACAGTAGTGAGGTAAGTCCAACTCTTACTATAGCAGACAGTAGGAGGTAAGTCCATCTCTTACTATAGCAGACAGTAGTGAGATAAGTCCAACTCTTACTATAGCAGACAGTAGGAGGTAAGTCCATCTCTTACTATAGCAGACAGTAGTGAGATAAGTCCAACTCTTACTATAGCAGACAGTAGTGAGGTAAGTCCAACTCTTACTATAGCAGACAGTAGTGAGGTAAGTCCAACTCTTACTATAGCAGACAGTAGTGAGGTAAGTCCAACTCTTACTATAGCAGACAGTAGTGAGGTAAGTCCAACTCTTACTATAGCAGACAGTATGGAGGTAAGTCCATCTCTTACTATAGCAGACAGTATGGAGGTAAGTCCAACTCTTACTATAGCAGACAGTAGTGAGGTAAGTCCAACTCTTACTATAGCAGACAGTATGGAGATAAGTCCAACTCTTACTATAGCAGACAGTAGTGAGGTAAGTCCAACTCTTACTATAGCAGACAGTAGTGAGGTAAGTCCAACTCTTACTATAGCAGACAGTAGTGAGGTAAGTCCAACTCTTACTATAGCAGACAGTAGTGAGGTAAGTCCAACTCTTACTATAGCAGACAGTAGTGAGGTAAGTCCAACTCTTACTATAGCAGACAGTAGGAGGTAAGTCCATCTCTTACTATAGCAGACAGTAGTGAGGTAAGTCCAACTCTTACTATAGCAGACAGTAGGAGGTAAGTCCATCTCTTACTATAGCAGACAGTAGTGAGGTAAGTCCAACTCTTACTATAGCAGACAGTAGTGAAGTAAGTCCAACTCTTACTATAGCAGACAGTAGTGAGGTAAGTCCAACTCTTACTATAGCAGACAGTAGTGAGATAAGTTCAACTCTTACTATAGCAGACAGTAGTGAGATAAGTCCAACTCTTAATATAGCAGACAGTAGTGAGATAAGTCCAACTCTTAATATAGCAGACAGTAGTGAGATAAGTCCAACTCTTACTATAGCAGACAGTAGTGAGGTAAGTCCAACTCTTACTATAGCAGACAGTAGTGAGATAAGTCCAACTCTTACTATAGCAGACAGTAGTGAGATAAGTCCAAATCTTACTATAGCAGACAGTATGAGTCCAACTACTATAGAGGTAAGTCCAACTCTTACTATAGTAGACAGTAGTGAGGTAAGTCCAACTCTTACTATAGTAGACAGTAGTGAGGTAAGTCCAACTCTTACTATAGCACACAGTAGTGAGGTAAGTCCAACTCTACTATAGCACACAGTAGTGAGGTAAGTCCAACTCCTACTATAGTAGACAGTAGTGAGGTTAGTCCAACTCTTACTATAGCAGACAGTAGTGAGATAAGTCCAACTCTTACTATAGCAGACAGTATGGAGGTAAGTCCAACTCTTACTATAGTAGACAATAGTGAGATAAGTCCAACTCTTACTATAGCACATGGTAGTGAGGTAAGTCCTACTATTACTATAGCAGGCAGTATGGAGGTAAGTCCAACTCTTACTATAGCAGACAGTAGTGAGGTAAGTCCAACTCTTACTATAGCAGACAGTATGGAGGTAAGTCCAACTCTTACTATAGTAGACAGTAGTGAGATAAGTCCAACTCTTACTATAGCACATGGTAGTGAGGTAAGTCCAACTCTTACTATAGCAGACAGTATGGAGGTAAGTCCAACTCTTACTATAGCAGACAGTAGTGAGATAAGTCCAACTCTTACTATAGCACATGGTAGTGAGGTAAGTCCAACTCTTACTATAGCAGACATGGTAGTGAGGTAAGTCCAACTCTTAATATAGCAGACAGTAGTGAGATAAGTCCAACTCTTACTATAGCAGACAGTAGTGAGGTAAGTCCAACTCTTACTATAGCACATGGTAGTGAGGTAAGTCCAACTCTTACTATAGCAGACAGTAGTGAGGTAAGTCCAACTCTTACTATAGCAGACAGTAGTGAGATAAGTCCAACTCTTACTATAGCAGACAGTATGGAGGTAAGTCCAACTCTTACTATAGCAGACAGTAGTGAGGTAAGTCCAACTCTTACTATAGCAGACAGTAGTGAGATAAGTCCAACTCTTACTATAGCAGACAGTATGGAGGTAAGTCCAACTCTTACTATAGTAGACAGTAGTGAGGTAAGTCCAACTCCTACTATAGCACACAGTAGTGAGGTAAGTCCAACTCCTACTATAGCACACAGTAGTGAGGTAAGTCCAACTCTTAATATAGCAGACAGTATGGAGGTAAGTCCAACTCTTACTATAGCAGACAGTAGTGAGATAAGTCCAACTCTTAATATAGCAGACAGTAGTGAGATAAGTCCAACTCTTAATATAGCAGACAGTAGTGAGATAAGTCCAACTCTTACTATAGCAGACAGTAGTGAGGTAAGTCCAACTCTTACTATAGCAGACAGTAGTGAGATAAGTCCAACTCTTACTATAGCAGACAGTAGTGAGATGAGTCCAAATCTTACTATAGCAGACAGTATGGAGGTAAGTCCAACTCTTACTATAGTAGACAGTAGTGAGGTAAGTCCAACTCTTACTATAGTAGACAGTAGTGAGGTAAGTCCAACTCCTACTATAGCACACAGTAGTGAGGTAAGTCCAACTCCTACTATAGCACACAGTAGTGAGGTAAGTCCAACTCCTACTATAGTAGACAGTAGTGAGGTTAGTCCAACTCTTACTATAGCAGACAGTAGTGAGATAAGTCCAACTCTTACTATAGCAGACAGTATGGAGGTAAGTCCAACTCTTACTATAGTAGACAATAGTGAGATAAGTCCAACTCTTACTATAGCACATGGTAGTGAGGTAAGTCCTACTATTACTATAGCAGGCAGTATGGAGGTAAGTCCAACTCTTACTATAGCAGACAGTAGTGAGGTAAGTCCAACTCTTACTATAGCAGACAGTATGGAGGTAAGTCCAACTCTTACTATAGTAGACAATAGTGAGATAAGTCCAACTCTTACTATAGCACATGGTAGTGAGGTAAGTCCTACTATTACTATAGCAGGCAGTATGGAGGTAAGTCCAACTCTTACTATAGCAGACAGTGGTGAGATAAGTCCAACTCTTACTATAGCACATGGTAGTGAGGTAAGTCCAACTCTTACTATAGCACATGGTAGTGAGGTAAGTCCAACTCTTAATATAGCAGACAGTAGTGAGGTAAGTCCAACTCTTACTATAGCAGACAGTAGTGAGGTAAGTCCAACTCTTACTATAGCACATGGTAGTGAGGTAAGTCCAACTCTTACTATAGCAGACAGTAGTGAGTTAAGTCCAACTCTTACTATAGCAGACAGTAGTGAGATAAGTCCAACTCTTACTATAGCAGACAGTATGGAGGTAAGTCCAACTCTTACTATAGCAGACAGTAGTGAGGTAAGTCCAACTCTTAATATAGCAGACAGTAGTGAGGTAAGTCCAACTCTTACTATAGCAGACAGTATGGAGGTAAGTCCAACTCTTACTATAGCAGACAGTAGTGAGGTAAGTCCAACTCTTAATATAGCAGACAGTAGTGAGGTAAGTCCAACTCTTACTATAGCAGACAGTAGTGAGATAAGTCCAACTCTTACTATAGCAGACAGTAGTGAGATAAGTCCATCTCTTACTATAGCAGACAGTAGGAGGTAAGTCCAACTCTTACTATAGCAGACAGTAGTGAGGTAAGTCCATCTCTTACTATAGCAGACAGTATGGAGGTAAGTCCAACTCTTACTATAGCAGACAGTAGTGAGGTAAGTCCAACTCTTACTATAGCAGACAGTAGTGAGGTAAGTCCAACTCTTACTATAGTAGACAGTAGTGAGGTAAGTCCAACTCTTACTACAGCAGACAGCAGTGAGGTAAGTCCAACTCTTACTACAGCAGACAGTAGTGAGATAAGTCCAACTCTTACTATAGCAGACATTATGGAGATAAGTCCAACTCTTACTATAGTAGACAGTAGTGAGGTAAGTCCAACTCTTACTATAGCAGACAGTAGTGAGATAAGTCCAACTCTTACTATAGCAGACATTATGGAGATAAGTCCAACTCTTACTATAGTAGACAGTAGTGAGGTAAGTCCAACTCTTACTATAGTAGACAGTAGTGAGGTAAGTCCAACTCTTACTATAGCAGACAGTAGTGAGGTAAGTCCAACTCTTACTATAGCAGACAGTAGTGAGATAAGTCCAACTCTTACTATAGCATACATTATGGAGATAAGTCCAACTCTTACTATAGCAGACAGTAGTGAGGTAAGTCCAACTCTTACTATAGCAGACAGTAGTGAGATAAGTCCAACTCTTACTATAGTAGACAGTAGTGAGGTAAGTCCAACTCTTACTATAGCAGACAGTAGTGAGATAAGTCCATCTCTTACTATAGCAGACAGTAGTGAGGTAAGTCCAACTCTTACTATAGCAGACAGTAGTGAGGTAAGTCCAACTCTTACTATAGCAGACAGTAGTGAGGTAAGTCCAACTCTTACTATAGTAGACAGTAGTGAGGTAAGTCCAACTCTTACTACAGCAGACAGCAGTGAGGTAAGTCCAACTCTTACTATAGCAGACAGTAGTGAGATAAGTCCAACTCTTACTATAGCAGACAGTAGTGAGATAAGTCCAACTCTTACTATAGCAGACAGTATGGAGGTAAGTCCAACTCTTACTATAGTAGACAGTAGTGAGGTAAGTCCAACTCTTACTATAGTAGACAGTAGTGAGGTAAGTCCAACTCCTACTATAGCACACAGTAGTGAGGTAAGTCCAACTCCTACTATAGTAGACAGTAGTGAGGTAAGTCCAACTCTAACTATAGTAGACAGTAGTGAGGTAAGTCCAACTCTTACTATAGCAGACAGTATGGAGGTAAGTCCAACTCTTACTATAGCAGACAGTAGTGAGATAAGTCCAACTCTTACTATAGCAGACAGTAGTGAGATAAGTCCAAATCTTACTATAGCAGACAGTAGTGAGGTAAGTCCAACTCTTACTATAGCAGACAGTAGTGAGATAAGTCCAACTCTTACTATGGCACATGGTAGTGAGGTAAGTCCTACTCTTACTATAGCACATGGTAGTGAGGTAAGTCCAACTCTTACTATAGCAGACAGTAGTGAAGTAAGTCCAACTCTTACTATAGCAGACAGTAGTGAGGTAAGTCCAACTCTTACTATAGCACATGGTAGTGAGGTAAGTCCAACTCTTACTATAGCAGACAGTAGTGAGGTAAGTCCAACTCTTAATATAGCAGACAGTAGTGAGGTAAGTCCAACTCTTACTATAGCAGACAGTATGGAGGTAAGTCCAACTCTTACTATAGCAGACAGTAGTGAGGTAAGTCCAACTCTTAATATAGCAGACAGTAGTGAGGTAAGTCCAACTCTTAATATAGCAGACAGTAGTGAGGTAAGTCCAACTCTTACTATAGCAGACAGTAGTGAGATAAGTCCATCTCTTACTATAGCAGACAGTAGTGAGGTAAGTCCAACTCTTACTATAGCAGACAGTAGTGAGATAAGTCCAACTCTTACTATAGCAGACAGTAGTGAGGTAAGTCCAACTCTTACTATAGCAGACAGTAGTGAGATAAGTCCATCTCTTACTATAGTAGACAGTAGTGAGGTAAGTCCAACTCTTACTATAGCAGACAGTAGTGAGGTAAGTCCAACTCTTACTATAGCAGACAGTAGTGAGTTAAGTCCAACTCTTACTATGGCAGACAGTAGTGAGATAAGTCCATCTCTTACTATAGCAGACAGTAGTGAGTTAAGTCCAACTCTTACTATGGCAGACAGTAGTGAGATAAGTCCATCTCTTACTATAGCAGACAGTAGTGAGTTAAGTCCAACTCTTACTATGGCAGACAGTAGTGAGATAAGTCCAACTCTTACTATGGCAGACAGTAGTGAGATAAGTCCATCTCTTACTATAGCAGACAGTAGTGAGGTAAGTCCAACTCTTACTATAGCAGACAGTATGGAGGTAAGTCCAACTCTTACTATAGCAGACAGTAGTGAGGTAAGTCCAACTATTACTATAGCAGACAGTAGTGAGGTAAGTCCAACTCTTACTATAGCAGACAGTAGTGAGGTAAGTCCAACTATTACTATAGCAGACAGTAGTGAGGTAAGGGCTTGGATTTGATTTGTTAACTTTATTTTCCACTGGGGAAATTCTTCTTGCAGGGCCATATGTTTACCTTACCTTGGTACATGTTCTTCCCTCCAAAAAACAACATTTGTCAAATATTTTCTTTTGGATATCAAAGTCTGGTCCAAAATTTCATTGCCCATGTGTCTGGACTCCATCATGCTAACTGGTTCAATCTGGTTGACATTCCACACCAGTTTACCAGAAATTTGGAGCACAGTGAAATCAGCGTAGTAGCACAGTGACATCTTTGAATACTATTAATTCCCCACTGACTTTAACTGATTCACATCACAGGGACTGTGTCTGTTACCAAGGACTCTGCCTGTTACCAGGGACTCTGCCTGTTACCAGGTACTCTCAGGGACTCTGCCTGTTACCAGGTACTCTCAGGGACTGTGTCTGTTACCAGGTACTCTCAGGGACTGTGTCTGTTACCAGGTACTCTCAGGGACTGTGTCTGTTACCAGGTACTCTCAGGGACTCTGCCTGTTACCAGGGACTCTCAGGGACTCTGTCTGTTACCAGGGACTCTGTCTGTTACCAGGGACTCTGCCTGTTACCAGGTACTCTCAGGGACTCTGTCTGTTACCAGGGACTCTGCCTGTTACCAGGTACTCTCAGGGACTCTGCCTGTTACCAGGGACTCTGCCTGTTACCAGGTACTCTCAGGGACTCTGTCTGTTACCAGGGACTCTGCCTGTTACCAGGGACTCTGCCTGTTACCAGGGACTCTCAGGGACTCTGCCTATTACCAGGGACTCTGCCTGTTACCAGGTACTCTCAGGGACTCTGCCTGTTACCAGGGACTCTGCCTGTTACCAGGTACTCTCAGGGACTCTGCCTGTTACCAGGTACTCTCAGGGACTGTGTCTGTTACCAGGTACTCTCAGGGACTCTGCCTGTTACCAGGGACTCTCAGGGACTCTGCCTGTTACCAGGGACTCTGCCTGTTACCAGGTACTCTCAGGGACTCTGCCTGTTACCAGGGACTCTGCCTGTTACCAGATACTCTCAGAGACTCTGCCTGTTACCAGGGACTCTGTCTGTTACCAGGGACTCTCAGGGACTCTGCCTGTTACCAGGGACTCTCAGGGACTCTGTCTGTTACCAGGTACTCTCAGGGACTCTGCCTGTTACCAGGGACTCTGTCTGTTACCAGGTACTCTCAGGGACTCTGCCTGTTACCAGGGACTCTGCCTGTTACCAGGTACTCTCAGGGACTCTGCCTGTTACCAGGGACTCTGCCTGTTACTAGGTACTCTCAGAGACTCTGCCTGTTACCAGGTACTCTCAGGGACTGTGTCTGTTACCAGGTACTCTCAGGGACTCTGCCTGTTACCAGGTACTCTCAGGGACTCTGTCTGTTACCAGGTACTCTGTCTGTTACCAGGTACTCTCAGGGACTCTGCCTGTTACCAGGGACTCTGTCTGTTACCAGGTACTCTCAGGGACTCTGCCTGTTACCAGAGACTCTGCCTGTTACCAGGTACTCTCAGGGACTCTGCCTGTTACCAGGGACTCTGCCTGTTACCAGGTACTCTCAGAGACTCTGCCTGTTACCAGGTACTCTCAGGGACTCTGCCTGTTACCAGGTACTCTCAGGGACTCTGCCTGTTACCAGGTACTCTCAGGGACTCTGTCTGTTACCAGGGACTCTGCCTGTTACCAGGTACTCTCAGGGACTCTGCCTGTTACCAGGGACTCTGCCTGTTACCAGGTACTCTCAGGGACTCTGTCTGTTACCAGGGACTCTGCCTGTTACCAGGGACTCTGCCTGTTACCAGGGACTCTCAGGGACTCTGCCTATTACCAGGGACTCTGCCTGTTACCATGTACTCTCAGGGACTCTGCCTGTTACCAGGTACTCTCAGGGACTCTGCCTGTTACCAGGGACTCTGCCTGTTACCAGGTACTCTCAGGGACTGTGTCTGTTACCAGGTACTCTCAGGGACTCTGCCTGTTACCAGGGACTCTCAGGGACTCTGCCTGTTACCAGTGACTCTGCCTGTTACCAGGTACTCTCAGGGACTCTGTCTGTTACCAGATACTCTCAGAGACTCTGCCTGTTACCAGGGACTCTGTCTGTTACCAGGGACTCTCAGGGACTCTGCCTGTTACCAGGGACTCTCAGGGACTCTGTCTGTTACCAGGTACTCTCAGGGACTCTGCCTGTTACCAGGGACTCTGTCTGTTACCAGGTACTCTCAGGGACTCTGCCTGTTACCAGGGACTCTGCCTGTTACCATGTACTCTCAGGGACTCTGCCTGTTACCAGGTACTCTCAGGGACTCTGTCTGTTACCAGGTACTCTGTCTGTTACCAGGTACTCTCAGGGACTCTGCCTGTTACCAGGGACTCTGTCTGTTACCAGGTACTCTCAGGGACTCTGCCTGTTACCAGGGACTCTGCCTGTTACCAGGTACTCTCAGGGACTCTGCCTGTTACCAGGTACTCTCAGGGACTCTGCCTGTTACCAGGTACTCTCAGGGACTCTGTCTGTTACCAGGTACTCTCAGGGACTCTGCCTGTTACCAGGGACTCTGTCTGTTACCAGGTACTATCAGGGACTCTACCTGTTACCAGAGACTCTGTCTGTTACCAGGGACTCTGCCTGTTACCAGAGACTCTGCCTGTTACCAGGTACTCTCAGGGACTCTGCCTGTTACCAGGGACTCTGTCTGTTACCAGGTACTCTCAGGGACTCTGTCTGTTACCAGGTACTCTCAGAGACTCTGTCTGTTACCAGGTACTCTCAGGGACTCTGCCTGTTACCAGGGACTCTGCCTGTTACCAGGTACTCTCAGAGACTCTGTCTGTTACCAGGTACTCTCAGGGACTCTGCCTGTTACCAGGGACTCTGCCTGTTACCAGGTACTCTCAGAGACTCTGCCTGTTACCAGAGACTCTGTCTGTTACCAGGGACTCTCAGAGACTCTGCCTGTTACCAGAGACTCTGTCTGTTGCAGGGACTCTGTCTGTTACCAGGGACTCTGTTTTGTGTCCCAAATGACACCCTATCCTCAATAGTGTGCACTACCTTTGAGGTGGCACACCCCATAGGGCTCTGGTCAAAGTTAGCGTACTACATAGGGAATAGCAGATTTTGTTTATAGGCAGCTAAATGTTGATGCGCTTTCATAAAGTGAGTCTTGGCCAAACAGCCTGTTGACCTAAGTGACTTGGCACAGAGCCGGAATGAAATATGCATCATCTGCAAAATATGCATCGAAGCCAAAGAAAGAACGGCATTTGCTTTCAGGTGGTTTTAACATGGCTGGTATTCAAAGGAGTGAAAGGACACCTGAGATCTTGGAAATGTGCTGTTTCTTGCTGCACCACAAAGTGTTGTGTTTAATTTGTTTACTTGCTTTAGGTGGTACTGAATGCATCTAAAAAAACAACACTTTGTTCTTCATTGAAGCTGCAAGGTCCTTCTGAAACCCGTGGTTGATGCTATCCACCAATGTCTTCTGGGAGATCTTTGTCAATGTAACAAAGACCTCCCATTTGGTTTTCTCGATACCTGTGTGGTTGTGTCTTCAATATGCAGGTCACCACAACAACATCCACTGTCTGGCTACAGCAGTCAATCAGCTGATGAATTGATTAAATTAATTTGTTGATTGATTGCAGGGCACCCCTGATTGTAAGTCATTATGGACAATAGTGTCTGCTAAATTACCAAAATGCGGTCTTGTTTGGGGGCAGAGCTCATTAGAATAATAACCACCAGTGTGCTTTGCAAATGGTCATTTTTAACATTTATATGTTGGTCATTTAGCAGGCGCTCTTGTCCAGAGCGACTTACAGTCAGTGGAATCATCTAAGGTTGATTAAGAAAACAACAACATCACAGTCATAGAAAGTAAAAGGTATCTGTAACCGTGACTGGGAATGTTGTTGTAGTTCAGGATACATTGGTCTTCAAAACCTCATCTTTTTGTAACAAGATATCTTTTGGTTGAATCTTGGCCCTGCTCTTTGGGGTCCAGGCCATGTAGCTGTCTCTGTACCTGTGAAAGCACTTTGTGACAACGACTGAAGGGATTTATAAATAACACTAATTGATTGATTTGATTGGTAATTGATTTTGTACTATGCATGCTAACAGAAGATACTGGATCTAACTCTGTAACCTTTTAGAAATGACCTGTGCTTTAACGTTGTAACCTTTCAGAAATGATCTATGCTTTATTTAACCTTTTAAAGGGTATATGAAACCAAATTAAGACGTTTTTGGAGAGGATTTGACCATATGTAGACTAATAATTCGTACTTCCATTTTCTATGAATAAAGATGACTAACATGAATTAAATGACGTGTTTACAGTAAAGGAGAACAACAACATGTAAATGAACGGTAATTTGAGTGTATTTCCAGCCCACTGGAGCCTTACTGTCCCATATCAACAGTCCCCTGTGTTCACCATGGGGTCTGTTGTTAGGCTGGGGGAAGGTGGATGATCACATTCTGGTGTGTGTGTGTGTGTTTGTACTGTGTCCCAATGGTCTAGATTAAAAGTTCTAGGTAGGAACTCTATGTACAGTACTTAGTGGAAGGACACAGTCTACTGGCTGGAGAGTTGGTGGGCCAAATGTAGCCTCAAACCAAGACACCCCACATCCCAGTGGACAGGAACACCCCACAGATTTCAGAACATCACTATTTATAACAATTTGACTCCCCATACTACTAGCATGCTCCCTTTGTCACAATGCATACACAGTGAATGGTTAAGAAACACATTTTAATGAAATTGTGTAGACATGACTAACCTTGATCAGATAGGGATTGGATCTTATTGAAACTCACATGTTAGCGCAACAAGGCTTCTTTGTCTGTGTGTGTATGAGTGTGGAGGGAAGGGAGGGTCGAAGGGGAGGGTGGGGTGGAAGGGGAGGGAGGGAGGGAGGGAGGGGAGGGTGATATTGACAAAATAAGAATAGTTGTGGCTCCTGACAAAGGAAACTACTACAAAGCAGATATTTGGGTTTAGCTCTGATAGTCCATTTATTTTTTATACCTGGTGCTAACATGCATCATTTGTCCTGATCTTTGCCACATTCTGATTAAGCCCACATTTGTTGACAGGTGTAGACGAATAAAAGACACATTGTGATCTGTAGGTGATCAGATCTTTCTGACCATCTACGGAGGTTGTCAGGCACACATTGTTTCTGGATATCAATCAAGTGTAAACAGAACTGGATGGTCAAAGCATTTTAATCATCATTGACCCGACCTCTATAATCATTGCCAGGTGGCACCGTTGACTTATGGCATCGGTAAATAAATTAATCCATATTATTTTGAAAGAATATCTGTCCAAAATATTTGCATACAGAGAGGAACCAACTAATCTGCTCACAATGCAGACACAGTGGACAGATAAGAGACATTTTAATACAGTGTTTGGATCATATTGATCATATCACAGAACTCAAATGTTAGCACAAGGCTTTTGATCAAGTTGGTGAATGACCATATCACAGTGTATCGTCCCTGCCGGACCTTGTCCCTGGCTTCCTGTGAGGCCTTGTTCCTAGCTCCATGTGAGGCCTTGTCCCTAGTGCCCTGTCGGGCCATATCCCTAGCTTCCTGTCGGACCATGTTCCTAGCTTCCTGTCAGACCTTGCCCCTATCTCTCTGTTGGGCCTTGTTCCTAGCACCATGTGAGGCCTAGCTCCATGTGAGGCCTTGTCCCTAGTGCCCTGTCAGGCCGTGTCTCTAGCTTCCTGTCAAACCTTGTCCCTAGCTTCCTGTCGAAACTTGTTGTTTGCTCCCTGTGAGGCCTTGTCCCCAGAGCCCTGTCGGTCCGTGTGCCTATAGCTCAATTTGAGGCCTTGTCCCTAGCTTCCTGTCGGTCCTTGTCCCTAGCTTCCTGTCGGAACTTGCCCCTATCTCTCTGTCGGGCCTGGTTCCTAGCACCACGTGAGGCCTTGTTCCTAGCTCCATGTGAGGCCCTGCTCCTAGCTCCCTGTGAGCCCTAGTTCCTAGCTCCATTGATAGTGAGGACAAACACATCCTACCTCTCTCCATCCACACCTAGTCCACAAGATGACGCCGACAGAGCGGGCTGCCTCGCTTTTAGTCCTTAGGAAACTTTGCAGTATTTTGTTTTTATATGCATTATTTCTTACATTGCTAGCCCAGAAAATCTTAAATGTTATTACATACAGCCTGGAAAAACAATTAGACATCAGTGCAGCGTCAACTTTCCAGCCCTACGACCAGGAATACAACTTTCCCGAAGCTGATCCTTTGTCGGAACTACCCAGGGCATTTGAACTGATTCCAGAGGCTGACCCAAAATAAATATTACTCGCTAATGTCAAGTCTCTAGATAACAAGGTATAGAAAATTAGAGCAATGGTTGCTTTCCAGAGAGACATCAGGGATTGTAGCATAGTCTGTTTCACGGAAACATGGATCTCTCGGGATATGCTTTCGGAGTCATTACAGCCACCTGAATTCTCTGTTCTCTAAACATCTCTCCGGGAAGAAAGGCAGGGGTGTATGTTTCATAATTAATAACTCATGGTGTAACTGTAACATCATACAAGAAACCAAGTCCTTTTGTTCACCTGACCTAGAATTCCTCACAATCAAATGCCAACAGTGTAGTTATTCCCTCCGCAAGGCAATCAAACAAGCGAAATGTCAGTATAGAGACAAAGTGGAGTTGAAATTCAACAGCTCAGACATGTGGCAGGGTCAACAGTCACGGAATACAAAAGAAAAACCAGCCACGTCACGAACATCGACGTCTTGCTTCCAGACAAACTAAACACCTTCTTTCCCTGCTTTGAGGACAATAAAGTTCCACCAACGCGACCCATTAACAAGACCTTGTGCTCTCCTTCTCCGTGGCCGACGTGAGTGAGACATTTGAACGTGTTAACCCTCGCAAGGCTGCTGGCCCAGACGGCATCCCTAGCCGTGTCCTCAGAGCGCAGACCAGTTGGCTGGTGTGTTTTCGGACATGTTCAATCTCTCCCTATTCCAGTCTGCTGTCCCCACATGCTTCAAGATGACCACCATTGTTCCTGTACCCAAGAAGGAAAAGGAAACTGAACTAAATGACTATCGCCCCGTAGCACTCACTTCTGTCATCATGAAATTCTTTGAGAGGCTAGTTAATGATCATATCACCTCCACATTACCTGTCACCCTAAACCCACTTCAATTGCACAATAGGTCTACAGGCGATGCAATTGCCATAACACTGCACACTGCTCTATCCCATCTGGGCAAGAGGAATACCAATGTAAGAATATTGTTCATTGATTAAAGCTCAGCATTCAACACCATAGTACCCTCCAAGCTCATCGTTAAGCTTTAGGCCCTGGGTCTCAACCCACCCTGTGCGATTGGGTCCTGGACTTCCTGAGGGGCTGCCCCCAGATGGTAAAGGTAGGAAACAACATCTCCACTTCGCTGATCCTCAACACCCACAAGGGTGCGTGCATAGCCCCCTCCTGTACTCCCTGTTCACCCATGACTGTATGGCCATGCACACCTCCAACTCAATCTTCAAGTTTGCAGATGACACAACAGTAGTAGGTTTGATTACCAACAACGGTGAGAAGGCCTACAAGGAGGAGGTGAGGTCACTCAGGGTGTGGTGTCAGCAAAACAACCTCTCACTCAACATGAACAAAACAAAGGAGGTGATCGTGGACTTCGGGAAACAACAGGGCGAGCACCCCCCTATCCACATCTACGGGACAGTAGTGGAGAATGTGGCTAGTTTTACATTCCTCGGTGTACACATCACGGACAAACTGAAACAGTGTGGTGAACAAAGCGCTACAGCGCCTCTTCAACCTCAGGAGGCTGAAGAAGTTTGTATTGTCAACTAATATCCTCACAAACTTTTACAGATGCACAATTGAGAGCATACTGTTGGGCTGTATCACCACCAGGTATGGCAACTGCACAACCGCAAGGCTCTTCAGTCTGCACAACGCATCACATGGGGCAAACTACCTGCCCTCTAGGAAACCAACACCACCCGATGTCACAGGAAGGCCAAAAAGATCATCAAGGGTAACAACCACCCGAGCCACTCCCTGTTCACCCTGCTATCATCCAGAAGGCAAGGTCAGTACAGGTGCATCAAAGCTGGGGCCGAGAGACTGAAGAACAGCTTCTATCTGAAGGCCATCAGATTGTTAAACAGCCATCACTAACACAGAGCGGTGTACTAGGTATTTGTTGTGGAATTGTTAGATTACATGTTAGATATTTTTTCGCTGTCAGAACTAGAAGCACAAGACATCTGCTAATGCAATAACATCTGCTAACCATGTGTATGTGACTAATATCAGTTGATTTGATTTGATGTGGGGCCCTGTTCCTCGCTCCTTGTGAGGCCTTGTTCATAGCTCCTTGTGAGGCCTTGTTCCTAGCTCCATGTGAGGCCTTGTTCCTAGCTCCTTGTGAGGCCTTGTTCCTAGCTCCTTGTGAGGCCTTGTTCCTAGCTCCTTGTGAGGCCTTGTTCCTAGCTCCTTGTGAGGCCTTGTTCCTAGCTCCATATGAGGCCTTGTTCCTAGCTCCATGTGAGGCCTTGTCCCTAGCACCATGTGAGGCCTTGATCCTAGCTCCATGTGAGGCCTTGTTCCTAGCTCCATGTGAGGCCTAGTTGAGGAAACATCCTCCTCCTATTGAACTCCACAGTGGCTGCTCTGCTATGTCCCGAGGCACTGATGACAGTCACTGATGGAAAAATGGGCTTACAGAAAGACTCACAGCTTGTAGTGTTGGTGACACAGTTGGTAGAGATGCTCACCTGCTGAGAGCTGGGGAGCTGGAGATCTCTAAGGCACAAGACCTCTGACACACATACTCACACACGTCACATACACTCTGTCACACACCTTCCAGATATACATTTACGCGCACAATCTCACACACACTACAACCTCTGCAGCACCAACCAACAGCCAGGAGTCACGCTATGCAGGCTAGAATATCGAACTCTGACATCCGCCTGGAGGCATGGAAGACACATTTCAAACAGTAAGAACCAAAGCCGTGATAGAACTATGCTATAGTTTCATAATGGTAGACAAAGTGGTAGGTGGTGGTTCCTAATGGATAATGTTAGATAAGAGAATGTTAAATTACAAATGTATGATCTGTTGGTGATTCGTGTTTAAATATAAGATGAGACAATGCATTGTCTGTTTGCAGTAAAAGTTACTTTGCATCTTCAAACTGCTCCTGATAATGCTTAATCCTCACAATATGTTTAAACGGGGACTAAAGGTTGCTGTGTCTCTCTGGGATTTATAGAGATACTGTACAAATTCAAGTCTCTGCAATAAAAGTAAATAGACAGTGAATTATATCTGCTCTGAGGTCAGTTCCTGGGCAGAGAGAGACCAGAGGTGGTGGTTGATATAGTTAATGGGAATAGAGAGAGGAGTGGAGAAGGAGAGAGAGATAGAGGGGGAGAGACAGGAGAGAGGGAGAGAGATATTCAGTGGGAGGAGAGGAGTGGACAGGACGAGACTAGCACGTTTAATCTATTCAAGATGAAGAGGTTTAATCTAGACTAGATGAAGAGGATGTCCAGCAGTCATAATTAAATCAGATCAATCCTTCTAAATGCAATCAAAAGACACTGAGAATGATTGGCTAATGAACACTGGAAGACTCCTCCCACTCTGCAGTTTGATTGGTTCTCGGTTTTTAATTCTCCCACTGGGGCACAGTTCAGTTCAACTTCTAGTTTTGATTTACATTTGGTTGAAATTTCAACTAATGTGAAATCAACAAAAAATGTAACTATGTCATTCGATTTAGGTTAAACATTGGCTGTAAAAAAATACAACATTCCCTTACGTTGATTACAATTTTCAAATTCTGTAATTTTTCCACATTGATTCAGCATCCTCATCACATATATTTTTGTTGTTGTTGTTGAAATGATATGGAAACATCTATGATTCAACCAGTTTTTGGCCAGTGGGCTAATCCTTCTACTAAGTCATTATATCCGGTTAAAGATTCATTCTCCTTTTTTAGCATTTTTTCCCCTTGCAAAGGTGAAGATTTTCCCCGACCACCCTGATGCCAAAGTGTAAGTGTAATTTTTGGCAACATATCAAACATTTAACAACCAACTAATTAAAATTGCCTTTGAATGTAAAAAAAATAAATTTGAAATTGAAACCTCTGAATTGACTTGATCGTTAAGAGTCTATTGATGCACACGTGGGTCAATCTCAGTGTCATAATAAAATAAAATAAAAAATCCCTAGCAAAATCCGTATATAATGGCCTTCCACATCCTCAGTGGAAGGTGGCCGAGCTACAGCGACGTTTGTCAGTTTTGCTCACCACAAGTGTCAAGAAACTCATCTGAAGGTAACCCATACCAATGAATGGAAGTATGGAGATAGTTTTGTGCCAACAAAAATAAGGGGTTAAATATTATGTGTCCCAAAAACTCATTCCTTCTGATAAATGTTTTGACTGTCCTTGTTTTTGTTAATTTATGAATATGTTATACTGTGGTGTTTCTATGGGCTTTAGTAGTGAAGCACAAATTCTATATTTTTTGTATACCTAAAGGGGTCCTACAATTGAAAACCAAATCGCTAAATGATCCATGGTATGAGCATCTTAAAACAATTCTATTTGTTCTCTTAGTAGAACCCACCCCCTTTTTTACAATTCTCAGAATGAAATGCAGTCATATGCTCTGAATTGAAGAGGCAAGTCAAAGAGCATGGGAGTGACCCAGCAACCAAGCAAGACAAGCGACCAGGGAAAGTCATTCTGCTGCATTTCCCCAGTGACGTCGCCAGAGCGCTCTCCCAGCCTCACAGTTATAAAATGAGGCTTAATGAATTGAAGCTATACATGATGTATGTATGCCCCAGCACTGCTCCAAGTTTAAAAAAAATGAATTGAATGTCATCTCTGATCTTGTACTGTAAGTGACTAGAATCTCTTAGATTTTGTTTTTGCATGAAAGCTATGAAAGAGAATGAGAAGTTTCAGCCTCCACATCTGACATGTTGTTGTTGTTGTTTTGATAAATGTTTAGGATTCAAACAATCTGCCACACTGTGTTGGAGAAATGCCATTTTTTGTTAACATAACCCCTGGTTATTGACTCATGTTGCGGTTGTGTTTTCATTTGACATGGCCTGTAAGGTTGTTGTATTTCTGGGTAACCGAGTACTAGTTAGCCTGCGGAGAATTGTTGTGGGTGACTTTCCAGGACAGTTTTTATTGGTTTATTTTGGTTTGGTCATTCTATCACACAGGCTCTGTAGTGAACAAGACTTTGGTCTGTGCTTTGTCGGTGCAGTGGAAAATTCTCATTGGGGTTTAGAGTACACACACACATTGCCTTGAAAGCATAGCAGTCAACACCCCACCAGTGAGGTTGCCTCGGCCACTCCCCCCCTCCCCTCTCTCTCTATTTCTATCTCTCCCTCCAGCCCAGCCCTGCTTCCTTTCACAGCATTGACAGAACTGACACACTTTGGCCTGGACCAATCACAGTTCAGCTAGGTCCCCTCAGATGTGGGTGCAGGCTACGCAGGCTGGGGTCTACCAGAAGTCTTTCTCGGGACAGAGAACTTTGGGTGGTTCAGTAGGCTATCTGAGAGAACTTTTTGCTTTCTAGTATTTTCTGGGGAGTCTCTCTCAGTTCTCTGTGTCACTGTGCCTGAGCTCTGAGCTTAGGGCTGTAAGAGACAGTACCTTTGGGCTGTGCAGGCAGTGTCTAACTGTGGGCTATAAGCGGTTGTATAGGTTTTGCCTTACTGTGGGCTGGATGGCTGAGCTGGTGAGAGTGAGGAAGAAACATCTCCAGACACCTATCTCCAGGTAAGAGAAGGGGGAGTAAAAGTGAGTAGCAATGAATTTCTGAACCTTATTAACATTTCCTGTCTGTGATACGGAAGGAAGTAAGGTGTTATACTGTAACACCCTGAGGTTACTGTACATACTGAGGTTACTGTAACACTCTGAGGTTACTGTACATACTGAGGTTACTGTAACACCCTGAGGTTACTGTACATACTGAGGTGTAACACTGTACATACTGAGGTTACTGTAACACTCTGAGGTTACTGTACATACTGAGGTTACTGTACATACTGAGGTTACTGTAACACCCTGAGGTTACTGTACATACTGAGGTTACTGTAACACCCTGAGGTTACTGTACATACTGAGGTTACTGTAACACTCTGAGGTTACTGTACATACTGAGGTTACTGTAACACTCTGAGGTTACTGTACATACTGAGGTTACTGTACATACTGAGGTTACTGTACATACTCAGGTTACTGTACATACTGAGGTTACTGTAACATCCTGAGTTTACTGTACATACTGAGTTTACTGTAACACTCTGAGGTTACTGTACATACTGAGGTTACTGTACATACTGAGGTTACTGTACATACTGAGGTTACTGTACATACTCAGGTTACTGTACATACTGAGGTTACTGTAACATCCTGAGGATATTGTAACATCCTGAAGTTACTGTAACACCCTGAGGTTACTGTACTTGCTCTACTGAGGTTACTGTAAAATCCTGAGGTTACTGTACATACTCAGGTTACTGTACATACTCAGGTTACTGTACTTGCTCTACTGAGGTTACTGTAACATCCTGAGGTTACTGTACATACTGAGGTTACTGTACTTGCTCTACTGAGGTTACTGTAAAATCCTGAGGTTACTGTACATACTCAGGTTACTGTACATACTGAGGTTACTGTACATACTGAGGTTACTGTACATATTCAGGTTACTGTAACATCATGAGGTTACTGTACATACTGAGGTTACTGTACATACTGAGGTTACTGTACATATTCAGGTTACTGTAACACCCTGAGGTTACTGTACATACTGAGGTTACTGTAACATCCTGAGGATATTGTAACATCCTGAGGTTACTGTAACACCCTGAGGTTACTGTACATACTGAGGTTACTGTAACATCCTGAGGTTACTGTAACACCCTGAGGTTACTGTACATACTGAGGTTACTGTACATACCGAGGTTACTGTACTTGCTCTACTGAGGTTACTGTACATACTGAGGTTACTGTACATACTGAGGTTACTGTACATACTCAGGTTACTGTAACATCCTGAGGATACTGTACATACTGAGGTTACTGTACATACTGAGGTTACTGTACATACTGAGGTTACTGTAACATCCTGAGGATATTGTAACATCCTGAGGTTACTGTAACACCCTGAGGTTACTGTACATACTGAGGTTACTGTACATACGAGGTTACTGGTTACTGTACATACTGAGGTTACTGTACATACTGAGGTTACTGTACATACTCAGGTTACTGTAACACCCTGAGGTTACTGTACATACTGAGGTTACTGTACTTGCTTTACTGAGGTTACTGTAACACCCTGAGGTTACTGTACATACTGAGGTTACTGTACTTGCTTTACTGAGGTTACTGTAACACCCTGAGGTTACTGTACATACTCAGGTTACTGTACTTGCTTTACTGAGGTTACTGTAACACCCTGAGGTTACTGTACATACTCAGGTTACTGTACATACCGAGGTTACTGTACATACTGAGGTTACTGTAACATCCTGAGGTTACTCTCCATACTGTACTGAGATTACTGTACATACTGTAACATATGTGCTGCGTCAAGGTCTGAGGACACATCTCTCTCTGTATGGCATGCGGACTGAAACAGTCTACTGCTTTTCTTTCATGAATCTGTCTGCTTGTTGGTTTCATTGTCGGTCCGTCCCTCAATAGGCTGTTCTCCGCTTTGTAATGTGTTTGTGAGACCTTTATTTTAACAATTGATATGGATAACTTTGACGTGTTTAGTTTGGAGTTTAGAGTGATAGGACGTGCCACGCTTCTCTGTACAACTCCTCATTGCTCCTCGTTGCTCCTTATTGCTCATCACTGCTCCTCGCTGCTCCTCACTTCTCCTCATTGCTCCTCACTGCTCCTTATTGCTCCTCACTGCTCCTCATTGGTCCTCACGGCTCCTCATTGCTCCTCACTGCTCCTCACTGCTCCTTATTGCTCCTCACTGCTCCTCACTGCTCCTCACGGCTCCTTATTGCTCCTTATTGCTCCTCACTGCACCTCACTGCTCCTTATTGCTCCTCACTGCTCCTCACTGCTCCTTATTGCTCCTCACTGCTCCTCACTGCTCCTCATGGCTCCTTATTGCTCCTTATTACTCCTCACTGCTCCTCACGGCTCCTTATTGCTCCTTATTGCTCCTCACTGCTCCTCGCTGCTCCTTATTGCTCCTCACTGCTCCTCACTGCTCCTCACGGCTCCTTATTGCTCCTTATTACTCCTCACTGCTCCTCACGGCTCCTTATTGCTCCTTATTACTCCTCACTGCTCCTCACTGCTCCTTATTGCTCCTCACTGCTCCTCACTGCTCCTCATTGCTCCTTATTGCTCCTTATTACTCCTCACTGCTCCTCACTGCTCCTTATTGCTCCTCACTGCTCCTCACGGCTCCTTATTGTTCCTTATTACTCCTCACTGCTCCTCACTGCTCCTTATTGCTCCTTCTACTCCTCACTGCTCCTCACGGCTCCTTATTGCTCCTCACTGCTCCTCACTGCTCCTCATTGCTCCTTATTGCTCCTTATTACTCCTCACTGCTCCTCACGGCTCCTTATTGCTCCTCACTGCTCCTCACGGCTCCTAATTGTTCCTTATTACTCCTCACTGCTCCTCACTGCTCCTTATTGCTCCTTCTACTCCTCACTGCTCCTCACGGCTCCTTATTACTCCTTACTGCTCCTCACGGCTCCTTATTGCTCCTTATTACTCCTCACTGCTCCTCACTGCTCCTTATTGCTCCTCATTGCTCCTCACTGCTCCTCACTGCTCCTTACTGCTCCTCACGGCTCCTCACTGCTCCTTATTGCTCCTCACGGCTCCTTATTGCTTCTCACTGCTCCTCCCTGCTCCTCACTGCTCCTTACTGCTCCTCACGGCTCCTCACTGCTCCTTATTGCTTCTCACTGCTCCTCACGGCTCCTTATTGCGCCTAACTGCTCCACACTGCTCCTCACTGCTCCTCACTGCTCCTTATTGCTTCTTATTCTATATATATATATATTTATTTATTTTAAATCTCAATTTCCATCATCGGAATGAACATACTCTCCTGCAACCGCCTCACCCAATGTGGTATGGATCTGCTATTTATTACACTTTAGACCCGGAACTCCGCATCAGCAGCTAGCCAGCTAACTACCTACTAGCTAGTAGTCAGTTAGTCACTAGCGGTCATCACCGTTAACTCGGACATCAGCCAGCTTCAGCCGAGTCAATTCCTGCCAGTCTGCACAGCGCGATATCAACCCATAGCATATCGACTGCTTTTTCTCTACCTCATCTCCAGATACCTTCCACAAGCTCTGAACTTTTACACCGGATCATCACAGCTAGCTAGCTGCTATCCGAGTGGCTACTCCTGGCTAACGTATCTGTCCCGAAGCAAGCACCAGTTAGCCTGGAGCTAACCTGGAGCTAGGCCCGTCTCCCGGCTAGCTGAAGAGGTCCATCAGCCAATTCTTGGGCTACAATACTATTTTGCCAATTGGCCTGGACCCTTACACAGGCGACACGGAGCCCCACCGATCCATCACGCCTGGTCGGCCAACGTAACCGTCAAGGGGTTTCAACAGGCTTTTCTGTTGTGTCGTCCCCCGAAGGCCCATCTATTAGCCTGCTCATGTCTGAATCACCGTGACTCCAGCTCGCCTAGCTATTCACTCGACCCAATGATCACTTGGCTACACATGCCTCTCCCTAATGTCAATATGCCCTGTCTATTGCAGTTTTGGTCTGTGATTATTGCCTTATTTCACTGTAGGGCCTCCAGACCTGCTCAATATGCCTTAGTTAGCCCTTTTGTTCCACCCCCCATACATGCAGTGACCTCATCTGGCTTAAATGGTGCCTTTAGAAACAAAACCTCTCTCATCGTCACTCAATGGCTAGGTTTACCTCCACTGTATTCACATCCTACCATACCCTTGTCTGTACATTATGCCTTGAATCAATTCTTCCTCGCCCAGAAATCTGCTCCTTTAACTATCTGTTTCCAAACACACTAGGCGACCAGTTCTTATAGCCTTTATCCATACCCTTATCCTACCCCTCTTCTGTTCCTCTGGTGATGCAGAGGTTAATCCAGGCCCTGAAGCACCCAGCTCCACTCCCATTCCCCAGGCGCTCTCATTTGTTCATTTCTATAGCCGTAAAATCCTTGGTTTCATGCATGTTAACATCAGAAGCCTCCTCCCTACGTTTGTTTGACTCACTGCTTTAGCACACTCCACCAACCCTGATGTCCTAGCCATGTCTGAAACTTGGCTTAGGAAGGCCACCAAAAATCCTGAAATTTCCATCCCTAACTAGGTCCGTGCCCAAACAATTTGAGCTTCTAATTTAAAAAATCCACCTTTCCAGAAAAAGTCTCTCACCGTTGCCGCTTGTTATAGACCCCCTTCAGCCCCCAGCTGTGCTTGTTATAGACCCCCTCCAAATACACCTCTGCTGTCTTCAACCAGGATCTCAGCGATCATTGCCTCATTGCCTGCGTGTGTAATGGGTCCGCGGTCAAACGACCACCACTCATCACTGTCAAACACTCCCTAAAACACTTCAGCGAGCAAGCCTTTCTAATTGACCTGGAAGGATATTGACTTCATCCCTTCAGTAGAGGATGCCTGGTTGCTCTTTAAAAGTGCTTTCCTCAACATCTTAAAAAAGCATGCCCCGTTCAAAAAAGGTGGAGCTTTTTATCCCCGGATTCCCACCGCAAACGGAATATTTTCATCTGGATCTTCATAACTAGCTAACTAGCTAACCGCAACCCCGGATGACTTCTTCTGGCTAGCGTTTCCATCCACTTAGCTTGAAGCTAGCCCGGCCAGAGCTCCTGTGCTACCACCGAAGCATACTCCTGGGCTACAATATCCGGACCCACGACTGGTCTATCGATGTCACCGCATGAAGAGGCATAAACAGACTTAACCCCATCGCGACGTCCCCCAAAGGCTAACTTTCTAGCCCTTGCTTTCTGCTTGATTGCTAGCCTGCCCCCGGTCTACGAACTGCTAGCTTGTTTAGCCCCGGTCTGCTAACAGCTAGCTTGTTTAGCCCCGGCCTACTAACTGTTAGCTTGTTAGCACAGGCCTGCTAACTGTCTGAATCGCCGCGTTTTCAATCTCTTTTCGATTTTTAATTAGATTATACAATCCGGTAACCTGCCTCACCCAATGTGATACGGAATCACTATTATTTTTTATTTTTTAGAACACATTCAAGAACCTCCAGAAGCTAACCAGCTAACTAGCTACAAGCTATTTAGTCATTGTTAGCCACTGCCAGCGGCTTTTACCTTCTGCACGGCCAGACAGTTTTTTTTTAACCTGGATAATAGTCTCCAGTATACCAGTATCAAACTGTCTCTCCACAACAATGCCGGATTCCTGCCGTAATCCCTGGACCACTACTTCTGATCTTCACAGCTAGCTTGCACGCAGTACCGAAGCTATCCCTGAGGCCCACTTCCCGGCCTACTCAGCTGTTCACCCGAACCACACTCATACACGGCTAGAGCCCAATACTCCACTGGATCCTTGCTGTAAACTCTGGACCTTGGCTTACGCCACTGCCACGAAGCTAGCACCAGTTAGCCGTGAGCCAGACACATCTCCCTGCTAGAAGGCACATCTCCCTGCCACCCCCCCTACCACCCCCGGGCTACTAACTTTAAACGTTGTGTCGCTAGCGTAGTGGCGGCTTCCCTGTCCCATCTACCGCTGCCCCCTGGACACTGTAATCACTTGGCTACATAGCTGATGCCTGCTGGACACTGTGATCACTTGGCTACATAGCTGATGCCTGCTGGACTGTCCATTAATCACGGTACTCCATTCTGTTTGTTTATGTTTTTATCTCTCGGCCCCAGCCGCACTCAGGCTCTGTGTGTAGTTAATCCAACCCTCTCTGCCTAGTCAACGCCATTTTACCTGCTGTTGTTGTGTTAGCTGATTAGCTGTTGTTGTCTCACCTACAGTTTTAGCCTGCTCTCCCAATCAACACCTGCGATTACTGTATGCCTCGCTGTATGTCTCTCTCAAATGTCAATATGCCTTGTATACTGTTGTTCAGGTTAGTTATCATTGTTTTAGTTTACAATGGAGCACCTAGTTCCACTCTTCATACCCCTGATACCTCCTTTGTCCCACCTCCCACACATGCGGTGACCTCACCCATTACAACCAGCATGTCTAGAGATACAACCTCTCTTATCATCACCCAGTGCCTGGGCTTACCTCCGCTGTACCCGCACCCCACCATACCCCTGTCTGCGCATTATGCCCTGAATATATTCTACCATGCCCAGTAATCTGCTCCTTTTATTCTTTGTCCCCAACGCTCTAGACGACCAGTTTTGATAGCCTTTAGCCGCACCCTCATATTACTCCTCCTCTGTTCCGCGGGTGATGTGGAGGTAAACCCAGGCCCTGCATGTCCCCAGGCACCCTCATTTGTTGACTTCTGTGATCGAAAAAGCCTTGGTTTCATGTATGTCAACATCAGAAGTCTCCTCGCTAAGTTTGTTTTACTCACTGCTTTAGCACACTCTGCTAACCCTGATGTCCTTGCCGTGTCTGAATCCTGGCTCAGGAAGGCCACCAACCAAAAGCAGGCCTTTCTAATCGACCTGGCCCGGGTATCCTGGAAGGATATTGACCTCATCCCGTCAGTTGAGGATGCCTGGTCATTCTTTAAAAGTAACTTCCTCACCATTTTAGATAAGCATGCTCCATTAAAAAAATGCAGAACTAAGAACAGATATAGCCCTTGGTTCACTCCAGACCTGACTGCCCTTAACCAGCACAAAAACATCCTGTGGCGGACTGCATTAGCATCGAATAGTCCCCGCGATATGCAACTGTTCAGGGAAGTCAGGAACCAATACACGCAGTCAGTCAGGAAATCAAAGGCCAGCTTCTTTAGGCAGAAATTTGCATCCTGTAGCTCTAACTCCAAAAGTTCTGGGACACTGTAAAGTCCATGGAGAACAAGAGCACCTCCCAGCTGTCCACTGCACTGAGGCTAGGTAACACGGTCACCACCGATAAATCCATGATTATCGAAAACTTCAACAAGCATTTCTCAACGGCTGGCCATGCCTTTCTCCTGGCTACTCCAACCTTGGCCAACAGCTCTGCCCCCCCCCCCCCCTCCGCAGCTACTTGCCCAAGCCTTGCCAGGTTCTCCTTTACACAAATACAGATAGCAGATGTTCTGAAAGAGCTGCAAAACCTGGACCTGTACAAATCAGCTGGGCTTGACAATCTGGACCCTTTATTTCTGAAACTCTTTAAAGTGGGAGACACCCTGGACCCAAACTGTTACAGACCTATATCCATCCTGCTCTGCCTATCTTATGTCTTCGAAAGCCAAGTCAACAAACAGGTCACTGACCATCTCGAATCCCACCGTACCTTCTCCGCTGTGCAATCTGGTTTCCGAGCTGGTTACTTGCGCACCTCAGCCACGCTCAAGGAACTAAACGATATCATAACCACCATCGATAAAGACAGTACTGTGCAGCCGTCTTCATTGACCTTGCCAAGGCTTTCGACTCTGTCAATCACCATATTCTTATCGGCAGACTCAGTAGCCTCGGTTTTTCTAATGACTGCCTTGCCTGGTTCACCAACTACTTTGCAGACAGAGTTCAGTGTGTCAAATCGGAGGGCATGCTGTCCGGTCCTCTGGCAGTCTCTATGGGGGTGCCACAGGGTTCAATTCTCGGGCCGACTCTTTTCTCTGTATATATATCAATGATGTTGCTCTTGCTGCGGGCAATTCCCTGATCCACCTCTACGCAGACGACACCATTCTGTATACTTCCGGCCCGTCCTTGGACACTGTGCCATCTAACCTCCATATGAGCTTCAATGCCATACAACACTCCTTCCGTGGCCTCCAACTACTCTGAAACGCTAGTAAAACTAAATGCATGCTTTTCAACCGTTCGCTGCCTGCACACGCACGCCCGTCCAGCATCACTACTGGACGGTTCTGACTTAGAATATGTGGACAACTACTAATACCTAGGTGTCTGGCTAGACTGTAAACTCTCCTTCCAGACTCATAGCAAACATCTCCAATCTAAAATAAAATCTAGAATCAGCTTTTTATTCCGCAACAAAGCCTCCTTCACTCACGCCGCCAAACTTACCCTAGTAAAACTGACTATCCTACCGATCCTCGACTTCGGCGATGTCATCTACAAAATAGCTTCCAATACTCTACTTAGCAAACTGGATGCAGTTTATCACAGTGCCATCTGTTTTGTTACTAAAGCACCTTATACCACCCACCACTGCGACCTGTATGCTCTAGTCGGCTGGCCCTCGCTACATATTCGTCGCCAGACCCACTGGCTCCAGGTCATCTACAAGTCCATGCTAGGTAAAGCTCTGCCTTATCTCAGTTCACTGGTCATGATGGCAACACCCACCCGTAGCACACGCTCCAGCAGGTGTATCTCACTGATCATCCTTAAAGCCAACACCTCATTTGGCCGCCTTTCGTTCCAGTTCTCTGCTGCCTGTGACTGGAACTGCAGAAATCTCTGAAGTTGGAGACTTTTATCTCCCTCACCAACTTCAAACATCTGCTATCTGAGCAGCAAACCAATCACTGCAGCTGTACATAGTCTATCGGTAAATAGCCCACCCAACTACCTCATCCCCATATTGTTTATATTTATTTCTTTTCTGCTCTTTTGCACACCAATATCTCTACCTGTACATGACCATCTGATCATTTATCACTCCCAGTGGTAATCTGTAAAATTGTAATTATTCGCCTTTTTACCTTCCTCATGCCATTTGCACACAATGTATATAGACTCTCTTTTTTTCTATTGTGTTATTGACTTGTTAATTGTTTACTTTATGTGTAACTCTGCGTTGTCTTTTCACACTCCATGCTTTGATCTTGGCCAGGTCGCAGCTGTAAATGAGAACTTGTTCTCAACTGGCCTACCTGGTTAAATATAGTTTAAATAAAAACAAAAATAAAAAATTGCACCTCACTGCACCTCACTGCTCCTGACTGCTCCTAACTACTCCTCACTGCTCCTCACTGCTCCTCACTGCTCCTCACTGCTCCTGACTGCTCCTCACTGCTCCTCACTGCTCCTGACTGCTCCTTACTGCCCTAACTATGCAACTTTCCTCAGGCTCCTCAGGCTCCTCACTACTCAGTCACTGCTCCTTATTGCTCCTCACTGCTCCTCACTGCTCCTCACTGCTCCTAACTACTCCTCACTGCTCCTGACTGCTCCTTACTGCTCCTCACTGCTCCTGACTGCTCCTTATTGCTCCTTACTGCTCCTCACTGCTCATCCTGAGGTTACTGTAACATCCTGAGGTTACTGTAACATCCTGAGGTTACTGTGACATCCTGAGGTTACAGTACATACTCTACTGAGGTTACTGTAAAATCCTGAGGTCACTGTACATACTCTACTGAGTTTACTGTACATCCTCTACTGAGGTTACAGTACATACTCTACTGAGGTTACTGTAACATTCTGAGGCTACTGTACTTATGGAGGTTACTGTAACATACTGAGGTTACTGTAACATACTGAGGTTACTGTAAATCCCGAGGGCACCATACATACTCTATTGGGGTTACTGTACTTGCTCTACTGAGGTTACTGTGACATCCTGAGGTTACTGTACATCCTGAGGTTACTGTACATCCTGAGGTTACTGTACATCCTGAGGTTACTGTACATCCTGAGGTTACTGTACATACTCTACTGAGGTTACTGTACATACTCTACTAAGGTTACTGTACATACTCTACCCAACTACAGTACATCCCCTAGGTTACTTTACATACTCTACTGAGGTTACTGTACATACTCTACTGAGGTTACTGTACATACTCTACTGAGGTTACAGTACATACTCTACTGAGGTTACTGTACATACTCTACTGAGGTTACAGTACATACTCCACTGAGGTTACTGTACATACTCTACTGAGGTTACTGTACATACTGTGGTTACTGTACATACTGTGGTTACTGTACATACTGAGGTTACTGTACATACTGTGGTTACTGTACATACTGAGGTTACTGTACATACTGAGGTTACTGTACATAGTGACATTACTGTAACATCCTGAGGTTACTATGCACAATGAGGTTACTATGCACAATACTTACTGTACATTTGAGGTTACTGTACAAAGGTTTTACATCCTGAGGTTACTGTACATCCTGAGGTTACTGTACATACTCAGGTTACTGTACATACTCAGGTTACTGTACATACTCAGGTTACTGTAACATCCTGAGTTTACTGTACATACTCTACTGGGGTTTACTGTACATACCTACCTGGGGTTAAATAACTGAGGTTACAGTACATACTCTACTAAAAGGTTGCACATACTCACTGAGGTTACACTGCTACTCTACTGGTTACTGTACATACTCACTGAGGTTACACTACATACTCTACTGAGGTTACAGTACATACTCTACTGAGGTTACTGTACATACTCTACTGAGGTTACAGTACATACTCTACTGAGGTTACTGTACATACTCTACTGAGGTTACAGTACATACTCCACTGAGGTTACTGTACATACTCTACTGAGGTTACTGTACATACTGTGGTTACTGTACATACTGAGGTTACTGTACATACTGAGGTTACTGTACATAGTGACATTACTGTAACATCCTGAGGTTACTATGCACAATGAGGTTACTATGCACAATGAGGTTACTGTACATACTGAGGTTACTGTACATACTCAGGTTACTGTACATCCTGAGGTTACTGTACATCCTGAGGTTACTGTACATACTCAGGTTACTGTACATACTCAGGTTACTGTACATACTCAGGTTACTGTAACATCCTGAGTTTACTGTACATACTCTACTGGGGTTACTGTACATACTCTACTGGGGTTACTGTACATACTCCACTGAGGTTACAGTACATACTCTACTGAGGTTACAGTACATACTCTACTGAGGTTACAGTACATACTCTACTGGGGTTACTGTACATACTCTACTGAGGTTACAATACATACTCTACTGAGGTTACAGTACATACTCTACTGAGGTTACAGTACATACTCTACTGAGGTTACAGTACATACTCTACTGGGGTTACTGTACATACTCTACTGAGGTTACAGTACATATACTGAGGTTACTGTAACATCTACTGGGGTTACTGTACATACTCTACTGAGGTTACAATACATACTCTACTGAGGTTACAGTACATACTCTACTGGGGTTACAGTACATACTCTACTGAGGTTACAGTACATACTCTACTGAGGTTACTGTACATACTCTACTGAGGTTACAGTACATACTCTACTGATGTTTCTGTACATACTCTACTGCGGTTACTGTACATACTCTACTGGGGTTACTGTACATACTCTACTGAGGTTACAGTACATACTCTACTGAGGTTACTGTACATACTCTACTGAGGTTACAGTACATACTCTACTGAGGTTACAGTACATCCTGAGATATTACAACTGGTAACGTAAACTGAGACGGTACATTAAAAGCATGTTTTCCTTCCTCTTTGATCCACAACAAAGCAGTCACATTATCAAGCAGATTATTCTAAATTCATCATCAAGCATGAAGCCCTCCCGCTGTGTCGCAGCCTTCCCATGCCTGCTATTTTTATGACTGGGCAGCTTTCAGAACCCCCTCGCTGACGTGTGATAAACACACAAGCGGCTCATGTCACTTTCACAGAGTTGCCGCCGCCTTCATTTGTTGGCTAACAGTGCAACTGTGATTAGAAATGAAGTGATTGTGGTCCTACTGTGACTAACCTCTTCATAATGCATTGCAAGTACATATGCTGTGCATAGCGCATTATAATGCAGGATAGATCTTAATAGCTGCTCATAAACATCTATAACAACATTCATAGAGCATTATGAGCAGGCTGAGCTGGGTTTAGACCGTCGTGAGACAGGTTAGTTTTACCCTACTGATGATGTGTTGTTGCAATAGTAATCCTGCAATTGTTAAGCACGAGAACTTGAACACTCATAAACCCCATTTTATGAGAAATGGATTATCACCATCCCTTAAATCAATTTTCAAATGCCAGTGGTTGTTTTTTGAACCCTTGAAGTGCAGTGTAGTCTACTCAGGGGGTATTTTATGTTCTAAGATTGGCATATGAGGTCAGAGCAATAGTATGTGTGTTAGTGTTACTGATTGTCCTGTCAATTTTATTTCCTGTGAAAGTATTTTGCCTTGGGGGGGCTGCAGTTTTAGCCTGGGCTGTGTTGTGTTTGATCCAGCGCGTATAGGCTACATATGTTTTATTTTATTCTTGATTTAGTAACTGTAGACCATAATGAATAGCAGCCTTATAACACTAATGTAGTGAAACACTGGTAGTGTCATGAGTCAGTTTGAAGCACCAACTAGTAACGCACCAGAGAAAAAGTTCAGATATGCATTATATATGGTGAAAAGCACTTACTGTGTGTATCGCTTGGAAGCACTATCAGCATTCTATGAGAATTCAATCTGGATTTTATCAGCATTCTATGAGCATTCCATCTGGATTCTATCAGTGTTCTATGAACATTCCATCTGGATTTTATCAGCCTTCTATGAGCATTCCATCTGGATTCTATCAGTGTTCTATGAGCATTCCATCTGGATTTTATCAGCATTCTATGAGCATTCCATCTGGATTCTATTAGCCTTCTATGAGCATTCCATCTGGATTCTATCTGCGTTCTATGAGCATTTCATCTGGATTCTATCAGCATTCTATCAGCACTCAATCAGCTGATTCGACCCTTTGAATTGATATACACTAAATATATAAAAGTATGTGGACACCCCTTCAAATGACTGGATTTGGCTACTTCAGCCACACCCGTTGCTGACAGGTGTATAGAATTGAGCACACAGCCATGCACAAACGTTGGCATATTTATTCATTTATTTTACCTTTATTTAACTGCATAGATTACCATTTGCAGCGAAATGGCCAAACTGAAGAGCTCAGTGACTTTCAACGTGACACTGTCACAAGCCAGTTCGTCAAATTCCAGCCCAGCTAGAGCTGCCCCGGTCAACTGTAAGTGCTGCTTTGGGAACTGGATCACCAACTGCTGAATAGCGTAGTGCGTCTGTCCTTTGTTGCAACACTCACCACCGAGTTCCAAACTGCCTCTGGAAGCAATGTCAACACAAGAACTGTTCATTGGGAGCTTCATGAAATGGGTTTCCATGGCCGAACAGCCTCATGCAAGCCTAAGATCACCATGCTCAAAGCGTTGGCTGAAGTGGTGTAAAGCTTGCTGCCATTGGACTCTGCAGCAGTGGAAGCGTGTTTTCTGAAGTGATGAATCACACTTCACAATCTGGCAGTCCGATGGACGGGTTTTGCTTATGCCCAGGAGAACCCTACCTGCCCCAATGCATAAGGCCAACTGTAAAGATTGGTGGAGGAGGAAAAATGGTCTGGGGCTTTTTTTCATGGTTCGGGCCCCTTAGTTCCAGTGAAGGGAAAGCTTAATACTACAGTATACAATGACATTCTAGACAATTCTGTGCCTTCAACTTTGTGGCAATAGTTTGGGGAAGGCCCTTTCCTGTTTCAGGATGACAATACCTCCGTGCACAAAGCGAGGTCCAAACAGAAATGGTTTGTTGAGATCGGTGTGGAAAAACTTGATTGGCCTGCACAGAGTCCTGACCTCAACCAATGTTCCCTCTAATTCTAATTGACCTGCCAATGCATTGTTGTTCTGGACATTTATTTAAATTATATTTGAACATTTGAGGTAGACTATATAGGCTATACATCACAGGCTGTAATAGATCCATTGTTGTATTGCTTGTGAGGCCCAGCCGTACAATTAAATCATTTGTTTTTTATTTTTTATTTTACTGGGCTGATGGTGTATGCATCTGATGGTCAGTCTCAGTGGAGGGAGAGAGCATGCCTCCACTCTCCCTTTCCTCCACTGACACTGACCAAAAAAGGACACAGTATTCAAACACTAAACATTTTTGTAATCTCACAGTATCGATTTTTCAGTAACAATCTTTTATGCCTGCTATGTTACTGAGACATCCGATTGGCCAGCAGCAGGCCTATAGTGCACTTGATTTACTCTCTGGGAAGGCAGAGTTCCTACCTTCAGACACTTTAAATGATTACAAATGGCAACAATTGGCCTACCCTGCGTGCAGGGCAGCTGAATCGGGTGCACCTACTGCCAGCAGCCCGAGACGAATACAAATAATGGGAACACAAGGCTTTATAGTTCTGGTTTTACAGAAATGTTCGGTGATCGACTAGGAATGCCTTGGAGATCAACCAGTCGATCGTGATCGACTGGTTGGTGACCACTCCTCTAGAAAGTTAGGTAATGTTCAAACTTGTGCTTCTCTCTGTGGGCTGATATTTGACCTCCACCCCATCGAACACCTTTGGGATGAATTGGAAATCCGACTGCTAATTGCTCAACATCAGTGCCTGACCTCACTAATGCTCTTGTGGCTGAATGGAAGTAAGTCCCCGCAGCAATGTTCCAACATCTAGTGGAGAGCATTCCCAGAAGAGTGGAGGCTGTTATAGCAGCAAAGGGGGACCAACTCCATATTAACGCCCATGATTTTGTAATGAGATATTCGATGTGCAGGTGTCCACATACTTTTGGTCATGTACTGTATCTAATTCTGTATGCATGCCATTTTAAGACAATGCGGTGGCCGTATAACCAAATGATTGAAAGTTTGGGCAGTTTTCCTATTTGATGGAAAATATGGGGCTAATGATAGAAAATGTGGGGCTAATGATAGAAAATGTGGGCTAATGATAGAAAATGTGGGGCTAATGATAGAAAATGTGGGGCTAATGATAGAAAATGTGGGGCTAATGATAGAAAATGTGGGGCTAATGATAGAAAATGTGGGGCTAATGATAGAAAATGTGGGGCTAATGATAGAAAATGTGGGGCTAAATACAGAAAATGTGGGGCTAATGATAGAAAATGTGGGGCTAAAGATAGAAAATGTGGGGCTACTGATAGAAAATGTGGGGCTAATGATAGAAAATGTGGGGCTAAAGATAGAAAATGTGGGGCTACTGATAGAAAATGTGGGGCTAATGATAGAAAATGTGGGGCTAATGATAGAAAATATGGGGCTAAAGATAGAACATGTGGGGCTACTGATAGAAAATGTGGGGCTAAAGATAGAAAATGTGGGGCTAAAGATAGAAAATGTGGGGCTAATGATAGAAAATGTGGGGCTAATGATCCGATGATTCTCTGGTCCACTCCACACCTCACGGAGTAGTATTAAAACTCTTCCAAATGATTGATTTGGATTTATTAACTCGCTCTCTCTCTCCCTCCATCTCTCTTTCTCTTTATTTTTCTTTCTTTCTTTCTATTTCTCTCTCTCTCTCTCTCCTTCCCCCCTCTCTCTGTCCCTCTCTCTCTCTCTCTCTCGCTCTTCTCCGCCCCTCTCTCTCTCTCCCTCCATCTTTCTTTCTTTCTTTCTTTCTTTCTTTCTTTTCTCTCTCTCTCTCTCTCTCTCTCTCTCTCTCTCTCTCTCTCTCTCTCTCTCTCTCTCGTTCTTCTCCCCCTCTCTCTCTTTCCCTCTCTCCCAGTTTCCCAGACCTTTCATCCAATTGTCAAAGCTTTGCCAGCTCATAACATTGAACCGTAACATACAAACACAAGGCTTTTGGGGGGGAAATTGCTTAGTAGTTGCTCCCATCATATACCTGGCTGTGATTTGAAAACACTGCTGTCTTACTGAATATCTTGTTGTTGATGATAGTGTTGTGCTATGACAGGAACCAAGGTTATTCATCAACAAAATGTCGTCCTCCACTCCTACTTTAAATTAAACCCAACTTTAAAGGCTTAAAAGCTCTGATGAAGGTCGTGAGGCTGATACTAAGCAAGTGCAGCCTGCAGGATTTCCTTTCCTCGAAAAGTTCATTAGTAACACCATCATAAATCCTTTATATTGCCTATATCATGTGTAAAGTGCTTATTAAGACTTTTGGGGCTCTCTTTCCAGGCTGAGGTGTATGGTCAAGCAATTGGAAGAGAAGGATGTGGACTTCGAAGATCTGAAGAAGAACTTGGACTACACAGCATCCTTACTGGAAGCTGTTTACATTGATGGGACCAGGTACAGTGTGGCCTTTAGTGTGATTATATTGTACGATACTGTAAGCCCCTACTGACTGCTTAAGGCCTGGAACGCATATACACGCCAACTATATCAGCATATCCTTGTTTCCACTCTGAACACAATGCTCCACATTATGTGTTGTCTATATTTAATATTTCAGCCATAAGGTGTTCCAAGGCAACCATGTCTACTTGCTATATTTAGTATTTCTCCTTAGCCACCCTGTCTCCTTTGATATGACCCTAAAGCACCTTGATGAAGGCTGTGATGATCGATATGAAGATGGCTGTAATGAAGGATGTAAAGAAAGATATGAAGATGGCTGTGGTGAAGGCTGTAATGAAGGCTGTAATGAAGGATATAAAGATGGCTGTAATGAAGGCTGTGGTGAAGGCTGTGGTGAAGGCTGTAATGAAGGCTGTAATGAAGATTAAAGAGGCTGTGATGAAGGCTGTGGTGAAGGCTGTAATGAAGGGTATAAAGGAGGCTGTGATGAAGGCTGTGGTGAAGGCTGTAATGAAGGGTATAAAGGAGGCTGTGATGAAGGCTGTGATGAAGGGTGTAATGAAGGCTGTAATGAAGGATATAAAGATGGCTGTAATGAAGGCTGTGGTGAAGGCTGTGGTGAAGGCTGTAATGAAGGCTGTAATGAAGATTATAAAGGAGGCTGTGATGAAGGCTGTGGTGAAGGCTGTAATGAAGGGTATAAAGGAGGCTGTGATGAAGGCTGTGGTGAAGGCTGTAATGAAGGGTATAAAGGAGGCTGTGATGAAGGCTGTGATGAAGGGTGTAATGAAGGCTGTAATGAAGGATATAAAGATGTCTGTAATGAAGGCTGTGATAAAGGCTGTGGTGAAGGCTGTAATGAAGGCTGTAATGAAGGATATAAAGATGGCTGTAATGAAGGCTGTGATGAAGGCTGTAATGAAGGCTGTAATGAAGGATATAAAGATGGCTGTAATGAAGGCTATGGTGAAGGCTGTAATGAAGGATATAAAGATGGCTGTGATGAAGGCTGTGGTGAAGGCTGTAATGAAGGCTGTAATGAAGGATATAAAGATGGCTGTGATGAAGGCTGTGATGAAGGGTATAAAGGAGGCTGTGATGAAGGCTGTGATGAAGGCTGTAATGAAGGCTGTAATGAAGGATATAAAGATGGCTATAATGAAGGCTTAGGTGAAGGCTGTAATGAAAGCTGTAATGAAGGCTGTAATGAAGGCTGTAATGAAGGATATAAAGATGGCTGTAATGAAGGCTGTGGTGAAGGCTGTAATGAAGGCTGTAATGAAGGATATAAAGATGGCTGTAATGAAGGCTGTGGTGAAGGCTGTAATGAAGGCTGTAATGAAGGATATAAAGATGGCTGTGATGAAGGCTGTAATGAAGGATATAAAGATGGCTGTAATGAAGGCTGTGGTGAAGGCTGTAATGAAGGCTGTAATGAAGGATATAAAGATGGCTGTGATGAAGGCTGTGATGAAGGGTATAAAGGAGGCTGTGATGAAGGGTATAAAGGAGGCTGTGATGAAGACTGTGATGAAGGTTGTGATGTAGGTTGTGATGAAGGTTGTGATGAAGGAAATAAAGAAGACCGTGATGAAGGCTGTGA